>NC_057720.1:20163470-20167461 GCF_004010195.1 Chiloscyllium plagiosum
GAGGCTGGTACAATTGCAACATTTAAGAGGCATTTGGATGGGTATATGAATAGGAATGGTTTGGAGGGATATGGGTTGGTTGCTGGCAGGTGGGACTAGATTGGGTTGGGATATCTGGTCGTCATGGACGGGTTGAACCATGTTTCCATGCTGTACATCTCTATAACAACCTCCCCTTAACAAAGCTGCTCTGACGCAGCTGTATTTTACTGTGCACTTCCAAGTACTCCGAAATATCATCCTTAATAGTGAGCTCTAAAATCTGACCAACAACTGAGGTCAGGCTAACCGGCCTATAATTACCAATGTCTGCTTCCCTCCCTCCTGAAACATGAGTATTACAGTGCGATTATCCAGCCCTCTGGTACCCTCCTTGACTCTTTTGATTCCTGAAATATTACCACCAGTGCCTGCACAATCTCCTCAGCTGTCTCCATCAAAATTCTGGGATGAAGTCCATTTGGTCTGGGTGACTTATCCACCTTCAGACCTTTCCGTTTTCCCAACAACTTCTCCTTGGTGATGGCCACCTCATCTCTGCTCCCGATTCTCTTGAACTTCCAGTATGCTGTTGGTGTCTTTCACCGTGAACACAAATTCAAAGTACCTATTCAGTGCTTCTGCCATTTCTTTTTTTCCCCTTTGCTACTTATCCAGCCTCATTTTCCAGCAGTTCATGTCCACTCTTGCCTCTCTTGTACCTTTTATATCTCAAACAATACTCTTGCAATTGTCTTTTTATATTGTTAAATTAGCTTATCTCACTGCTTACGGGGCCTGTATATTTCTCCCATCAGGATCTTTTTCCTTTATTTTTTAATTCACGTTTGGTGATTTTTAAAGACTTTCCCTTCCTCTGGCTTACATTAATCTTCACCACATTATATTCTTTTTCATTTGCTTTTATGCTGTTCCTGACTTCCATTGTTGGCCATGGTTGCTCATCATCTCCTTAATATGTTTCTTCCTCATTGGAATGAATTTCTGCTGTACCTGCTAAATTACCTCCAGAAACACCTGCCATTTCTGCTCCACCATCTTCCCTTCCAATCAGCTCTGGCCAGCTCCCCCCTCAAGTCTTTATAGTTACCTTGACTCAACTGTAATACTATTCCAGCATTTTCCTCTCAAACTGCAGGGTGAATTCTGTTGTGGTCATTGGCCTCTAGGGATTCCTTCACTTTAATCTCTCTAATCAAGTCTGCCTCATTAGACATCATTGAGGAGAAAGTGAGGTCAGTTACCTTTACTCAATGTAATACTATTCCAGCATTTTCCTCTCAAACTGCAGGGTGAATTCTGTTGTGGTCATTGGCCTCTAGGGATTCCTTCACTTTAATCTCTATAATCAAGTCTGCCTCATTAGACATCAACAAATCTAGAATTACCTGGTCCCTAGTGGGCTCTATCAAAAATTGCACCCAGAACATTTCTTGAAGACATTCCACAAATTCTGTTTTTTGGGATGTGCTACCAAAGTGCATATTGAAGTCCCCCGTGGTTATTGTAATGGTGTCTCTCTTGCCTTTTCTGTCTTATTATTTATTATCGCTGACCACTGCTTACGGGACCTGTATATTTCTCCCATCAGGATCTTTTATCCTTCATGGTTCCTCGACTCTACTCTCACAGATTCTGCACCTTCCAGCCCAAATAGCCGTTTGCTACTGATTTAATTTCATTTCTTACAAACAAGCCTCCCCTCCCACTCCAGCTCATCTGCCTGTCCCTTCAGTGGGATGCATATCCTTGGATATTTAGTTCCCAGCACTGATTCCCTTGCATCCACATCTCTCTGATATCCGCAACATTGTAACCAACCTTATTTACTTTGACTCTTATACGCACGCATTTGAGTACAACACTTTCAGTCTTGCATTGACTGTGCAATCACTCCCTTTCTCATAGTTGCCTCTTTATCTATTGTGCCTGAAATTGGGTTTCTGACCTTTTCCATATTCTCTGTCCTCTTTCTGACTTCTCCTGAGCCTTCCCTTGCTTTTAATGATTATTCACGCATAAACATCTTGCAGTGATGAATTATACAGGTAATCCTCTTTTAACATTGCCCAGTTTAACATTATCATGCTAATGTTTTCTTGAGTCATATTGTTATTACTGCTATTTGTTGTAGTGTGTGTCACTTTGTGAAAGTCAGATGACGTTAGGACCTCATTGGTGCTATGAGAGCTGTGTTTGTTCTTTACAAGGGAGACAGAGTAGCAAAGGAGATAGTTATTGAAGTTTGAACTTATAAAAGTAAACTTTCACAGCTGATGTGGTGGATTTCATGTAATGGTCCAATATTTCAACATGCATTCTGTTTCGCCTGGAAAAAAGGTGTCCGAAGAAACCCAACTCAGTCTTTAACTACAGGAACCTATGATTCATTTAAAAATTGTTTTACTTAAAGTAGTGTTTCTCAGGAATGGAGCCTCAACTTTGAGTGAGGGCCACCTCTGCACCTTTAGAAAATGTTTTCTGTACTGTCACATCAATTATACTTTTTTACAATTGTTATGAATTATCCCATTATTACCAAATTGTGCATAGTTGTCTCTCAGATGGACACTCTTCAATATTGTGCTGTTTCTGTTGACTGTAATCTGTACTTTGTTTGATTTAAAGGTTGGCATCACTTTGTTCACTGTGTCACACAGAAAGTCTCTCTGGACTCACCATGAGGTTAGTACCAAAAAGCCCAATTTTCATATTTTCAGATGAACACATCAGCATTTGAGACCATAATTTTAACCAATTGCATTTGACAGATAGTATCTAGGAAAGAGCTGTTCAGACACGATGGACATTGTGCGACCAAATTCAATCTGAATGTGCCTGTAGAGTGGAACTAAGTTAGAAAAAGAGAAATGAAGACACATGACTGACCCAGTCACTGCAGCCTGTCCCTCTCTCCGACCCTCCCAGTCACTGCAGCCTGTCCCTCTCTCCGACCCTCCCAGTCACCGCAGCCCGTCCCTCTTCCGACCCTCCCAGTCACTGCAGCCCGTCCCTCCCTCTCACCCTCCCAGTCACTGCTAAACCATCCCTCTCTCCGACCCTCCCAGTCCCTGCAGCCCGTCCCTCTCTCTGATCGTCCCAGTCATAGAGATGTACAGCATGGAAACAGACCCTTCGGTCCAACCCGTCCATGCCAACCAGATATCCCAACCCAATCTAGTCATAACTGCCAGCACCTGGCCCATATCCCTCCAAACCCTTCCTATTCATATACCCATCCAAATGCCTCTTAAATGTTGCAATTGTACCATCCTCCACCATTACCTCTGGCAGCTCATTCCATTCCATAGAAATCGTGGATGCATTGGTGATTATTTTCCAGAGTTCGATAGATTCAGGATCAGTCCCTGCGGATTGGAGGGTGGCTAATGTTATACCACGTTTTAAGAAAGGAGCGAGAGAGAAAGCAGGAAATTATAGACCAGTTTGTCTGACCTCAGTGGTGGGAAAGATGCTGGAGTCCATTATAAAGGATGAAATTACGACACATCTGTAGAGCAGTAACAGAGTCAGAGTCAGCATGGATTTATGAAGGGGAAATCATGCTTGACTAATCTTCTGGAATTTTTTGAGGATGTAACTCTGAAGATGGACAAGGGAGTTCCAGTGGATGTAGTGTACCTGGACTTTCAGAAAGCCTTTGATAAAGTCCCACATAGGAGGTTAGTGAGCAAAATTACGGTGCATGGTATTGGGGGCAAAGTACTGACTTGGATTGAAAATTGGTTGGCTGACAGGAAACAAAGAGTAGTGATAAACGGCTCCCTTTCGGAATGGCAGGCAGTGACCAGTGGGTTACCACAAGGATCAGTGCTAGGACCGCAGCTTTTTACAACATATATTAATGATATAGAAGATGGTATTAATAGTAACATTAGCAAATTTGCTGATGATACAAAGCTGGGTGGCAGGGTGAAATGTGATGAGGATGTTAGGAGATTACAGGGTGACCTGGACAGGTTAGGTGAGT
>NC_057720.1:20169216-20171021 GCF_004010195.1 Chiloscyllium plagiosum
GCACAAAGCCATGTTGACTATCCCAAATCAGTCCTTGCCTTTCCAAATACATGTACATCCTGTCCCTAAGGATTCCCTCCAACAACTTGCCCACCACCAACATCAGGTTCACCGGTCTATAGTTCCCTGGCTTGTTTTTACCGCCCTTCTTAAACAGTGGCACCACGTTTGCCAACCTCCAGTCTTCCGGCACCTCACCTGTGACTATCGATGATACAAATATCTCAGCAAAAGGCCCAGCAATCACTTCTCTCGCTTCCCACAGAGTTCTTGGGTACACCTGATCAGTTCCTAGGAATTTATCCACTTTTAACCTTTTCAAAACATCCAACACTTGCTCCTCTGTAACCTGGACATTTTGCAAGATGTCACCATCTATTTCCCTACAGTCTACATCTTCCATAGCTTCCCACAGAGTTCTTGGGTACACCTGATCAGTTCCTAGGAATTTATCCACTTTTAACCTTTTCAAAACATCCAACACTTGCTCCTCTGTAACCTGGACATTTTGCAAGATGTCACCATCTATTTCCCTACAGTCTACATCTTCCATATCCTTTTCCACAGTCAGTACTGATGCAAAATATTCTTTTAGTATCTCCCCCATTTTCCGTGGCTCCACACAAAGGCCGCCTTGCTGATCTTTGAGGGGCCCTATTCTCTCCCTAGTTACCCTTTTGTCCTTAATGTATTTGTAAAAAAACCTTTTGGATTCTCCTGAATTCTATTTGCCAAAGCTATTTCATGTCCCCTTTTTGCTCTCCTGATTTCCCTCTTAAGTATATTCCTACTTCCTTTATACTCTTCTAAGGATTCACTCGATCTATCCTGTCTATACCTGGCATATACTTTCTTCTTTTTCTTAACCAAACCCTCAATTACTGTAGTCATCCAGCATTCCCTATACCTGCCAGCCTTCCCTTTCACCCTGACAGGAATATACTTTCTCTGGATTCTTGTTATCTCATTTCTGAAGGCTTTCCATTTTCCAGCCATCCCTTTACCTGCGAACATCTGCCTCCAATCAGCTTTTGAAAGTTCTTGCCTAATACCGTCAAAAGTGACCTTTCTCCAATTTAGAACTTCAACTTTTAGATCTGGTCTATCCTTTTCCATCACTATTTTAAAACGAATAGAATTATGGTTGCTGGCCCGAAAGTGCTTCCCCACTGACACCTTAATCACCTGCCCTGCCTTATTTCCCAAGAGTATGTTTAGCTTTGCACCTTCTCTAGTAGGTACGTCCACATACTGAATCAGAAAATTGTCTTGTACACACTTAAGAAATTCCTCTCCATCTAAACCTTTAACTCTATGGCAGTTCCAGTCTATGTTTGGAAAGTTAGAATCCCCTACCGTAACTATCCTATTATTCTTACAGATCTCCTTGCAAGTTTGTTTCTCAATTTCCCTCTGATTATTGGGGGTCTATAATACCATCCCAATAAGGTGATCATCCCTTTCTTATTTCTCAGTTCCACCCAAATAACTTCCCTGGATGTATTTCTGGGAATATCTTCCCTCAGCACAGCTGTAATGCTATCCCTTATCAAAAATGTCACTCCCCCTCCTCTCTTGCCTCCCTTTCTATCCTTCCTGTAGCATTTGTATCCTGGAACATTAAGCTGCCAGTCCTGCCCATCCCTGAGCCATGTTTCCGTAATTGCTATGATATCCCAGTCCCATGTTCCTAACCATACCCTGAGTTCATCTGCCTTCCCTGTTAGGCCCCTTGCATTGAAATAAATGCAGTTTAATTTATCAGTCCTACCTTGTTCTCTGCTTTGTCCCTGCCTGCCCTGACT
>NC_057720.1:20171764-20204749 GCF_004010195.1 Chiloscyllium plagiosum
TCCGACCCTCCCAGTCACTGCAGCCCATCCCTCTCTCCGAGCCTCTCAGTCACTGCAGCCCGTCCCTCTCTCCGACCCTCCCAGTCACTGCAGCCCGTCCCTCTCTCCGACCCTCCCAGTCACTGCAGCCCGTCCCTCTCTCCGACCCTCCCAGTCACTGCAGCCCGTCCCTCTCTCCGACCCTCCCAGTCACTGCAGCCCGTCCCTCTCTCCGACCCTCCCAGTCACTGCAGCCCGTCCCTCTCTCCGACCCTCCCAGTCACTGCAGCCCGTCCCTCTCTCCGACCCTCCCAGTCACTGCAGCCCGTCCCTCTCCCCAACCCTCCCAGTCACTGCAACCCATCTGTCTCTCTCCGACCCGCCCAGTCACTGCAACCCAGCTGTCTCTCTCCGAGCCTCTCAGTCACTGCAGCCCGTCCCTCTCTCCGACCCTCCCAGTCACTGCAGCCCGTCCCTCTCTCCGACTCTCCCAGTCATTGCAGCCCATCCCTCTCTCTGACCCTCCCAGTCACTGCAGTCTGTCCCTCTCTCCGACCCTCCAAGTTGGTCACTGCCAACGTTCCCTCTCGCCGACTCTCCCTGTTACCCACTGCAGACCGTCCGTCTCGCAGACCCTCCCAGTCACTGCAGATCTTCCCTCTCACCAACCCCACTAGTCACTGCAGACCTTCCCTCTACCGACCCTGATAGTTAATCATGGTAGATCTTCCTTCTTATGGACCCTCCTGCAGACCTCCCCTCTTATTGACCCTCTTAGAACTGCAGGCCTTAGCAATGTAAAGTCTCTCGACTGTAAATGTTTTAATGTTTTCTGATGAAGAAGGCCCCACAGAACTACACATTCATCTTTGAATTTAATGTGAAATCTAATTTGCTTAACATTTTTTAAAATTGCACTTCTTTGGAACAAATACAGCTTAGTGAGGACACCCTATACTTTCACGTTATTTTGTAAAAGAAAATGCAGGAACCACACCCCATGTCTCAAGTTACACGGTTTTCACTACACCATAAGATGATAAGATGTAGGGCAAAAGTAAGCCAGTCAGCCCAGTGACTCTGCTCCGCCAATCATTGCAATCAAGGCTGATCTGATAATCCTCAACTCCACTTTCCTGCCATTTCTCCATAACTCAGTAAAAATCAGTCTAAGTCTTGAATATATAGCCACCCAATCTCTACCATCCTCTACTGTAAAGAATTCCACAGATTCACTATCCTCTGAGAGAAGAAATTCCGCATTGTCTTAAATGGGCAGCCCCTTAGTATGAGATTATACCCTCTGGCCCTAGACTCAACCACAATGGGGAATAACTTCTGCGTCTATTCTGTTAAGGTTGGCTCTCATTCCTTTAAATGGCAGTAAGTATATTCCTGATGAAGGACTTTTGCCCGAAACATCGATTTTCCTGCTCCTCGGATGCTGCCTAAACTGCTGTGCTTTTCCAGCATCACTCTAATCCAGAATCTGGTTTCCAGCATCTGCAGTCATTGTTTTTGCCTAGTAAGTATAGCCCAAACATACTCAACCTCTCCTTATAAAACAGACTCTCCCATATCTGGGATCAACATTGTGAATCTTTTGTGGACTGCCTCCAGTGCCAGTATAGTGACAAGTGTCTTGTATAGATTATGGCAAGATTTCTATATTTTTATTAGTAGACAAACAGGAGGCTGGAAGAACACAGCAAGCCAGGCAGCATCAGGAGGTAGAGAAGTCAACGTTTCAGGTATTAACCCTTCTTCAGGACTAGATGAAGGGGTAGGGAAAGCTACAGATACACTTATACTCCATTTCCTTTGGAAAAGACCTTCTATTTTCCCTTTCAATATGCTCACATTAGGTTTACTCTATGTAGGAGAGACCTAGCGCAGATTGGATAGCCACTTTTTCTTGCAGTCCACAAACACAATCTGGAGCTCCAGTCATGTGTTATTTTAATGCTTCATCTCGCTGACCTCTTTGCTGGGACTCCTACATTGTTCTACTGAAGCTTAACATAATGATGAGCAGCACCTCATCCTTGAGGCATCTTACAATTTTCCAAACTCAACATTGAGTTTCAGATAAACCACTGGTTGTATTTTGTTCCCTTTGCTTCAATGGTTTTGGTTTATGCTTTTTTTTTGGTTTTTGTTTTTGGTTGGCTACTGTTTATTATTCTCTCCTCTAGCTGCTTCTTTTGTTTCTTTGCTGTCAAATTGTCACTCCATTTGGCTTGCTGTTTTGTCACCTCTTGTCATTTAATTTCTCCTGTCATTTACCCTATTATATACCTTCCAATTGTTTCCCAGGCCCAACCCAAGTTTACTTGCTTCAAATTTATTTGTTTCATCTATGTAAAAGGCACCTCCACAAAGTGATCTTTGAACTATGAATTTGTTTGTATGTAACCCACTTTTAATTGAGTCATTTTAATTTTGAAATTACCCAGCTGAAAAGGTAAAAGGTTTGTTTACTACAATTGAATTCTTAGCAACGTAAGTAAAACTCATGAAGTTACAAACTAAATATTTTTATTTGTTTATCAGTGTCATTAGCTGGGCAGTGTGGACATGAGTGTCGTTGGCTGGACAGCATTTACTGCCCATCTCTAGTTGGGAAAGTGGTGATAAGCTGCCTTCTTGAACCATTGCGGTCCATGGAGGTGGACCCACAGTGCCCTTAGGCAGGAATCAAAGATTTTGACCCAGTGACAGTGAAGGAATGGTGATCTGTTTCCAAGTCAGGATGGTGAGTGGTTTGGAGAGGAACTTGCAAGTGGTGGTATTTCTGTATATCTGCTTCCCTTGCCCTTCTAGAGGGGAGAGACTACTTTAGGATCTCTGGTAAATTTCTGCAGTGCATCTTGTAGATAGTACACACCGATGCTGCTGAGCATTGGTGGTGGATGTTTGTGGATGTGGTTTTAATCAAGTGGGCTGCTTGTTCCTGGATGATGTCAAGCTTCTTGAGTACTGTTGGAGCTGCACCCATCCAGGCAAATGGGGAATATTCCATCACAATCCTGACCTTGCCAGACTCTGGCAGTGCTTAGATCGTCTCTTTTTGGAGATGGTGGTGTTACTTGACAGAATATTACATACAAGGATAAATGCTGATAAGGATAAAAGATATTTACAAATGTGAAACAGTAGCCAGTGAACAGTACAAAATGTGATGTAACAACCGTGTTTAAGAAGGGAAAATATAAGCCGGTTAGCCTAACCTCGATAATTGATGAGATTTTAGAGTCCACATTTAAGTATGAGATTGCGGAGTCCTTGGATAAATAGAACTAAGTCAGCACAGCTTTGTCAAAGGAAGGTTATTCCTGACAAACCTGTTAGAACTTTTTGAGGAGGTAATGAACACTATAGACAAAGGAAAGCAAATGGACTTGATCTAATTCAATCTGCAGAAGGTCTTTGACAAGGTGCTATACAGAAGGCTGCTAAATAAGAGCACATGGTTTTAGGAGTGAGGTACTGGTATGGACAGAGAATTTGGCTGCCTGGCAGAATGTACAATGTGGGGATAAAGGGATTTTTTCAGCATGGCAGTCAGTGACGAGTGGAGTACTGCAGAGGTCTGCAATGGGACCATAACTATTCGCGTTATAAGTTTATGATCTGGACAAAGGAATTGAGGGCATTGCTGCTAAGTTTGCAGATGACACAAAGATAGGTGGAGGGACAAGTAGTGTCGGGGCAGTGGGTAAGGCCTATAAGGACTTGGACGAGCTTGGAGAGTGGGCAGAGAAATGGCAGATGGAGTACAATGTGGAAAAGTGCGAGGTTCTGCACTCTGGTAGGCAGAATAGAACCATGTACTATTTTCTAAATGGGGAAAGGCTTTGAAAATCTGAAGCATAAGGGAACTTGGAGGGTCCTAGTTAGGATTCTCTTAATGCTAACGTGCAGGTTCAGTTTGTTGTTTTGAAAGGACTAGAATACAATACCAGTGGTGTACTGCTGAGGTGGTATAAGGATCTGGTCAGACCCCATGTGAAATATTTTGTGCAGTTTTGGGCCCCGTATCTAAGGAAGGATCTGATGGCATTAGAGGAGGTTGAAAGGAGGTTTGCAAGAATAATCCCAGGAATGAAAGGCTTGTCATATGAGGAGCGATTGAGGACTCTAATGTTAATAGAACATTACAGGGCAATAAAGCCCTTCAGCCCTTGATGTTGCACCGACCTGTGGAACCAATCTGAAGCCCATCTAACCTACACTATTCCACTCTTATCCATATGTTTACCCAATAACTATTTAAATGCACTAAAAGTTGGTGAGCCTATTACTGTTATATGCATGGCATTCCACGCCCCTACTACTCTGAGTAAAGAAACTACCTCTGATGTCTGTTCTATATCTATTACCCCTTAATTTAAAGCTATGTCTCCTCATGTTAGCCATTACCATCCGAGGAAAAAGACTCCCCCACTGTCCACCCAATCTAACCCTCTGATTATCTTATATGTCTCAATTAAGTTACCTCTCAACCTTGTTCTCTCTTATGAAGACAGCCTCAAGTCCCTCAACCTTTCCTCTAAGACCTTCCCTCCATACCAGGCATCATCCTAGTAAATCACCTCTGATCCCTTTCCAAAACTTCCAAATCCTTCCTATAATGCGGTGACTGGAACTGTACGTAATACTCCAAGTGCGGCAGATGACACACAGATTAATGGAGTGCTGGATAGTGTGGAGGGCTGTTATAGGTTACAACGGGACATTGACAGGATGCAGAACTAGGCTGATAAGTGGCAGATGGAGTTCAAAAGTGTGAAGTCATTCACTTTGGAAGGTTGAATTTGAATACAGAATATAGGGTTTGACGGCAGGATTCTTGGCCGTGTGGAGGAACAGAGGGATCTTGGGTCCATGTCCATAGATCCCTCAAAGTTGCTACTCAAGTTGGTAGGGTTATTAAGAAGGCATATGGTATGTTGGCCTTCATTAGCAGAGGGAATTGAGCTTAAGAGCCATGAGGTTATGCCCCATCGCTGTAGAGCCCTGGTTAGACTACACTTGGAATATTGTGTTCAGTTCTGGTTGCCTCATTATAGGAAAGATGAGGAAGTTTTAGCGGGGGTGCAGAGGAGATTTACCAGGATCCTGCCTGGACTGGAGGGCAAGTTTTATGAAAAACGTTTGAGAGAGCAAGTGCTTTTCTCATTGGAGTGAAGGGGGGTGAGAGGTGACTTGATAAAGGTGTATAAGATAATGAGAGGCATTGATAGAGTGAATTGTCAGAAATGTTTTCTCAGGGTGGAAATGGCTACCACAAGGTTTATATAATTTTAAGGTGATTGTAGGAAGGTTTAAGGGTGATGTCAGAGGTTGGTTCTTTGCATAGAAAGTGGTGGGTGCATGGAATGCACTGCCAGCGGTGTTGATAGAGTCACATACATTAAGGACATTTAAGCGACTCTTGGATAGGCACATGAATGGTGGTAAAGTGAAGGGTACATAGGTTAGTCTGATCTTAGAATAGGATACAAGGTCAGCACAACATCAAGGGCCGAAGGGCCTGTACTGTGCTGTTACTGATCTATGTTCTTAGTCTGCATTTTTCTAAATGTGAGTAAACCCTGTCTTTAAGAATCTTCTCCAGTAATTTCCCTGATTATCCCTGTTGGCCTTCTTAAATAAAGGATCAACATTGGCTATTTTCCAATCATCTAGATCCTCTCCTGTGACTAAAGAGGATACATAGATTTTGTACCAGTCTCCAACAATTACCTCACGTGCCTCCCTTAGCATTCTGCAATAGATCCCATCAGGTCCTGGGGACCTGTCCAGGTTAATGCTTTTCAAAACTCCTAATAGTTTTTCTTTTAAATACTGACAAGCTCTAGAGTATCAACATACCCCTCCCAGGACTCACCGCAATTACTATGTCCTCCTCCTTTGTGAATCTGATGAAAAACATTCATTATGGACCTCCCCCGCTTCTTCTGGCACCACATGTAAATTCCCTCCTTTGTTTTTGAATGGACCTACCTTTTCCCTACTTACCATTTGCTCCTTATATATGTATAAAATGCCATGGGATTTTCCTTAATCCTGTTTGTTAAATATATTTTAGGGCCCCTTTTAGCCCACCTAATTCTTTGTTTGAGTTCTTTCCAGCTATTCTTTTGAGGACTCTGTCTGTTTTCTGTTTCCTAAACCTTACATATGTCTCCTTTTTTGACTTGATGAAGCTCTGTTTTTCTTGTCATCTCAGATTTCCCGAATCTTGCCATCCTTATTTTTCATTAGCACAGCAACATGCTCATCCTGAACTCTAATCAACTGGCTTTTAAAAGATTTCTACATGCCAGATGTGGAATTACCCTCAAACAGGCACCCCCAACCTACAGTCCCCAGTTCTAATAATACAGTAGATACCCTTCCCCCCCCAATTTAATACTTCCACTACTTGTGTTCTTATCCTTAAATATCTTAAAATGATTAGAGTTATGGTTACTGTTCCTGAAATGTTCCCCTACTGAAAATTCAATCATCTCACTGGGCTCGTTCCCCAATCCAGGTCTAGTATGGCTCCCTCTCACGTTGGACTACATACATATTGTTTCAAAAAGCCATTCTGCTATGTCTAACAAATTTACCCTCCATCCAAGCCCCTGGCACTAAATGAGTCCCAGTCAATACTAGGCATGTTAAAATAACCCACCATAACAACCTAATTGATTTAAGCTTTTCTATAATCTGTCCACATATCTCTTCCTTTATTACCTACTGGCTGTTGGGAGGCATATAATCCAGTCCCATCAAAGTGACTCACCCTTCATATTCCTGAGCTGTACTCGCCTCACATTGCTGGATGAACCCTACAAGGTGTCTCACAGAGTACAGCTGTAATATTCTCCCTTATCAGCAACGCAACTCCCCCATCTCTGTTACATCACTCTCTATCTCACCTGGCCATCTAAATACCCCGTTAAGCTATCTTGTCCCTCTCTCTACCAGTATCTGTTACAGCTACAACATCACAGTTATATGTATTAATCTAAACCCCCTATGTCATCTGCCTTACCTGTCATACTCCTCACATTAGAACAAATACACTTAAGACTGCCAGCTCTGCCACATTGAATAACCTCTCCCAAGCTGTTCTTCCATTAAGCCTTATTCGCCTGAGTCTTTGATGACTCCTCAGTCATTTTACTTGCTGACTTAATGCACTGGTTCCCACTACCCCCCACCACCACACTAGTTTAAATCCTTCCAAATGACACTAGCAAACTTCTTTGCCACGTTTGCCATATATTTGCAATCTTCCTATTGCTAACTTCATTGGCATGTGGTGCAGGAAGTAACCTGATATTGCAACCCTTGAGGTCAAAACCTCTGGCTGCTCACTCTGTCCATTCACAATATCCTATGTCTGCTCAGAGACTTCCTTGATCCTGAAAAGCGTGACACTGGAAAAGCACAGCAGGTCAGGCAGCATCTGAGGCGCAGGAGAGTTGATGTTTCTAGCATAAGCGCTTCATTAGGAATGTGAGGGTTGAGGAGATGAGCTTAGAGATAAATCGGGGGTTAAAGGTAGGGGGGAAGGTAGGTGGGTGATAGTGATAGGTTGGAGGGGAGGGTGGAGTGGATAGGTGGGAAGGAAATGGACAGGTAGGACAGTTCAAGAGGGCAATGCTGAGTTGGAGGGTTGAATCTAGCATGATGTTGGGGGAGGGGAGATGAGGAAAGTGATGAAGTCAACGTTGATACTGTGTGATTGAATGGTCCCAAGGCGGAAAATAAGGCACTCTTCCTCCAGTCATAGGATGGCTTTGATTTGGTGGTGGAGGAGGTCTCGGACTTCCATCTACTGCAATGGGTACAGTAGATGAGGTGTTTGGATGTGCAGGAAAATCTCTGCCAGATGTGCCAACTAAATAGATTAGAACTCTACTCAGTGGAATTTAAAAGAATGAGAGGTGATCTCATTGAAACATATATGATTCTTAAAGGTCTTGACAGCATAAATGCTGAGAGGATGTTTCTCCTCATGGGGAAGTCTGGGACTAGAGGACATAATCTCAAACTGGTTGCCCTTTATTCTGAGACTGAGATGTGGAGAATTTTCTTATGAGGATTGAGAATTCTCGTAGCTCCTTGCCAGAGAGAGCTAAGGGGACACAGTCTTTGTGTATACTTTTGGAAGGACATAGATTCTTGATCAATAGGGGAATTGATGGCTATGGGAAGAAGGAAGGAAAGTGAATGTTTGAGAGTCGGGTCAGCCCAGCCGTGATCCAATTGAATGATGGAGCAGGCTCGAGGACCTGAACCCCTTACACCTGTTTCTATTTCTTACCTTCCAATGGTCTTGTATTCAGTTCAGCCATTCAGTGAAGGTTCATAGCTTGCAGTGGAAATATTGGTTGCCCAATATTGCTCAAAGTTGAAGAGTCGGGTTCAGCTATTGCAATGGAGTTTGCCTTTCGAGGTGGACTCAGTAAGTTGAGTAGCTTACGGGAATGGGTGTAGGTCCCTTTTCCTTACTCCTTGCCTCTGTGACACTTGAAGACTATCTCATTTGAGCAGAACCAGGATGATTTCTAGAAACCCCTCTCTGCAACTGAGTGTCTGAGTGAAAATCTAACTCTTCATTCAATTCACAGTTGGTTTGGCTGAGAGCTCTTGCCTGGACTTGTGCTCTGATCCTCTCCTGAGGTATCTGCACAGAAAATAGCTATCATCAACCATACTGTATATGGTTCAAAACTCAAAATACTGGTATGCAATTCCAATATGTCAATGTTCCTCAGGAAAAGGTGAGGAAGTTAATTATCGCTGGAATCCCTTTTGAGATATCTTGCTAAAACCTTGCCGTTATCACTAAAGCTATAATTTTTCACACTTTTTAAATATTAAATCGGATGTTCTTTGAAGCTATTTTTGATCCTTCTTGAGATATGTGCAGTGTGTTTCCTCCAACAAGTTGATGACTCCTGAATCCACAAGAGAAGTTGAATGACTTTTGACAGCCTTTTCGATTAAGGCTCTGCATCTACATAAAGAAAGACTGGCTTTTTAACACAACCTTTCAGTATCATCACCACCCAATTCATAACGTATTACTTTACGAACATTTTTCCATTCTGGTAAAGGTTGTCAACCTGAAACATTAACTTTATTTCTCATTTCACAGGTGTTGCCTAACCCGCTGAGTATTTTCAACACTTTCTGTCTTTAGCAAAGTTTAATCAAAGTTCAAGCTCATTATTATGATTAAGTCAGTGTTGATTTCAACTTCTCAGCTCTCCTAACTTTGAAGGGCCATTGTGTTCATTTAACACAGAACCTGGGATATTCTACTTGTTTGTCCAGAGGTTGTCTAAACTGAATATGTCTGGATGTTAGCTGCCTACTGGGCAATTAGGGATGGTCAATAAATGCTGGACTAGCCAGATACGTCTATATCCTGAATGAATTAAAAACGCAGTATTTCATCATTTTTCTTCAGTTTTCTGAAAGTCAACAATGATATTGATTTATATAATGCACTCCATGTTGGGCAGCACAGTGATTTAGTGGTTAGCACTGCTGCCTCACAGCACCAAGGACCTGGATTCAATTCCAGCCTCCGGCGACTGTCTGTGTGGAGTTTGCACATTCTCCCAGTGTCGCTGGGTGCTAAAGTCTCCCCCCACAGTCCAAAGATGTGCAGGTTAGATGGATTGGCTGTGCTAAACTGTCATATAGTGTCCAGGGATGTGCAGGATTAAACATGCAAAACGCTGGGTTATGTGGATAGGGAAGGGGGCAGGTCTGGGTGGGTGCCCTAAGGAGGGGACAGTGTGGACTCATTGGCCAAGTGGCCTGCTTCCTCACTGTAGGGATTCTATATCCCTGGCAATTGTTTTTTTATCTGGACTGTTTACATTTGAAAGTCAGTTTTGGCAAGGAGCTGGCATGCTTATGATTTGCAGATGAGTTTCTGATCTAAGCTCAGGCCATTCAGAAAAATTGTCGAAATGAGGGAGTCTTCCCTTAGTATAAGTGAAGAAGCTGACTTATGCTGTTTTCATTTACCTTCTGGGGCTAATTCCAAGATGAAGGAGGATATATTTTTACCTTAGTCATTATGTAATGAAAGCACATATAAAAAAAAAAGCAGGAAGAAAACTGAGGTGGAGAAAATAATTTTGAGCGTAAGTGTTTTGTCATTTGATTTTGTATTTGAAGCAATGAAAATCCAGAATTATAACAGGCTTGATGTATTATAGTTTTAAAAAGTTTAAAACTTCACTTATTTGTTCCTTTTTCAAAATTTACCCTGTCATAAATATGAGTTTGACTTTGCAGTGTTAAACTCTATTTGAAACAAGTAACAATAGTCTTTGACTTTTTCAATAATTAGAATCCCCTCAGTTTGATTTCTGTATTTTGAACAGCAGGTCTAAATAAAGGTACATTGGACCTTCTGGTTTATAAAGATTATAACATTGCTCAAATGAGCAAAGCCTTTGTTTGAAACTGCTAAATTCATTTTATGCTTCAAAATACAACTTTAGATTGTATAAAGAATATTTAAAGAACTTATGTTTTTACTACCCTTACTCCAAGTATGAGTTGATATGTACCTTTACAGATTGAACATGCTGTTAATTTCAAAACTAAGTAATAATGATGCTAGAATGGGTTGTCTTATGAAAGGCCATATCATGTTACAGTAATAGTGGATATTTGTGTGCATGATTATGAAGTATCATAGGTCACCAGCACCAACTCCAAATTGCTTATTCATACTGGTATTAAAGGTAATTTTGGTTCATTTGATTTTTTTTTACACTGAGATGATTTATTATATAATCTTTCTTTCTTTCCCAGTACTACCTGCACATGGATGGCAGAGGCAATTATGAATTTAAGCCAATTACTGCAGACACAGTGGAATTTGGTTCTTAAACTCCATCTGCCAATTTGATTATGGCAGGAGCGGACTGAATTGCAGAATAAATCTGTTCAATATGCATTCTCTTGTGCACTAACTTAGTGCTTCAACTTGTAATTAATGTCAGTTTTAAAAAGTGTTGTAAAAACTGAATGATTACACTATTAATTTGTAGTCTTGTTGAGAGTTGTATATTTGGAAATATTAATATGGAGACTCACATCTATTAAAATCCATCTAGGAAATGTTTGAATTAATATCTTTAATTAAGATAAATTAAAATGTTTTATGTACAGTACAAATGAAGTAATCTAGGAATGCACTACTTAATGGCATGTTCATGATATGCAATAATTTGATATCTACAAGTCATTTCCTAATGTTTTACAGAAAAAAATAAACTGAAAACTTAATGTGTTCTTGCTGTATGACTAATTAATTGCCTTTGTGGTCAACAAAGTGTAATATTTAAGTTGGATCTCTAAATATGAAGACAGTTCATTTATTTGGAATAGCATCCATGAAAGAGCTGCACATAAGTTATACAGAGGAACCTTGGTTATCCAAATATCAATTATCTGAATAAAGGTCCCAATAGAAACATTACATCAAAGAGCTGTTTCAACATTGATCGCGTCGTTTGTTTACAATGTTTAAAAATGAACTTAGCTTACTGAACTGCTGCTGAGAACAGTTCTGGACATTGATGGGAGTCCAGGCACCGTCTCCAAAAGACTGACCGACCGCCCTCTCTCCCCACACTGTCCCTGAAGTACATAGGGGTGTACCATAAACCTTGTTTCTCCAGGTAATCTCTCCAAAATTGTCCTGTATAGGGCAAAGGTGGAATGCGCGCACACACTATTTTGAGACTCTCACCCCAAAGGCAGCAGCAGATTTGCTTTTGGTGTCCAGTCTGGCTGCCCGGAGGGGAGGAGGTGGGAGGTGCTGACGAGGTCTCATGGGGGCAGGGTCGCACCCAGTGGGGGGAGGGGTGGGGGTGTTGGACGGGGTTGGGTGGCCAGGCAGGGCCTTACATGCTGTGTGCTGCCGCCTAGTCTCCTCAATGGGGAGCGGACTGAGCAAGTGCACACTGTGTCAATCACATTGAACTGATGTGGTGGGGAGCAGGGAGGTGGGTGTGGGGGAACTGAGTAGAGGCTTCATCAATGCTGCTGGTCTCTTACACACAAGTGTGTGACTGCTTAGAAACAAACCCTGAGGCAGAACTAGAGTTCAAGGCAGGCAGAGTGAGGAACAAGGAAATTTCAGAAAACTCCGAGCCCCAGAGGAGAGGCATTGAATCAATTAACCGAATAATCAATTATCCGAACAAAATAGTGCCCGTCCATCTCGTTCAGATAATCGAGGTTTCTCTGTATGAGCAATTCATTTTTAAAAGAACAGTGGCCGAAATAAACTTACTTTGCGCTCCATCATTTTAAATCGGACACAAACAACACAATGTCACAGCGGTAAAATAACAAAGATATTAATTCTCCATCTTCCTACAGGAGTCTCACATGCAAAGTTTATAATTTTTAATGTGCAAATCATAAGAAAATCAGTGATTTTTCTAGCAATAGAATTTACTTCCAATTGATTTCAGATATCTTTGTTTTTAGTAAGTAAGTAATACAAATTGGTTTCAAAATCTATACAGCTTCATGGGATTTATATGATGGAGAAATAACCTCTGAGAGTGAAAGGTGAAGAAACATAGAGGAGTCTCAGAACAGTAGAACACACAATTCATGACACCATGAACCACATTCTTTTGCCCTTTGCAGACTGTTTCACGATCCAATTATGATGCGGTGTTCTATGAGTCGCAGGGATGACTTTTCATAATGAAAAACTCCTTCGCTACGTTTTTAAAATTCTACCATTTTGATAACTACACTTCCTTATTTATAATTGAAAAATTTTGAAAGGAAAAGCATCTCTCAACAATGTGTTACTGGTGATCTTCTTACGCAAGCAGGCATGTTTGCTAAATTCGATTCGTTGACTCATACTGATCATTAGATACAAGATTTAAAGATTATGGAAAGAGTGCTGTTCTCTGTCAAATACCATGCTGTGCTTTGAAAAAAAAAATGCTAATGCTGAAAAAAAAAGGATACCAAAAGTCAAGGTTGTTTATATCACCTGCGAATCCATTATCTTGCGAATTGATCATGGACCCGTTTAGACGAGTGTTTCAATTGACCATAGTTTATTTGCAGTTGGTGGTGTCGTTTCCCCGAGAAGGTAAATTCCATTTGCAGAATAATTGTATGATTTTACTTATTTGGGATCCCGAATGTGTTCTATACTATCTTTCATACAATAGCAAAGTTACACAGTGTAATTTATCATAGCCAATTTGAGAAATGTTTAATCTGCACAAAGCTACTTGGTTTGGAATCAATTATTTTCTCGTATATAATTGGAAAGTATTAAATTCCCGATTAACAACAATTTTTGATATAAGCGTGTTCAGTCTAAAATGAGTAATCTGCGTGATAAGCAGAAAAAACTATTGAAATAAAGCTTTACTTTTACTGTTATTGATGTGCAGTTAAGGAAGTGTGTTTCAAACAAGCATATAGACAAGGGCGGGGGTGTGGTGTGTTTCACCACATTCAAAATTTAATATTGTAGCTAGATGGATCTGTTGCAATTTAAAGTTCCCAGATACCACAGTAAGGATCAACAACATAGCCCTTCCTTAACTGAGATTTTGCTGTCTTGGAAATATTCTCTCCAATGACTGGGTGACAAAATCAACCATTGCCCAGCAAAAACAAGCTCATCGTGGCAGGCTCACTCACAGGCTTTGGAAGGAATATGGTTTTGTCTCAGAACAAAGATCAAAGTGCTTCCTGCATCACTTCTTTATGGATGAGAGATTTGGACAAATTATTTGTATCAAAAAGCTAAAAGCGTTCCATCTTTGCTGCCTGATATCTATTTGTGACATCAGTTGAAACGTTCACATCAAGATTTTTGCAGAGTGCTGCATACCTGGCATTCAGAGAATGCTTTTCGGAGCTCACCTTTACTGTGATTGTCAAGTAGTATACATAGAGTCTGGATACCAAAAGCAGTACCTGACAACCAGCTGAGCAGGACTACCTTTACCACAGGATGTCCCAAACATAGATACAAAGACAGTGTCAAATCCAACCTCCAATCTTACAAGCTGGATTACAACACAAAGGAGAACAAAATATAATTGGCCAGATCCAGAGGTCTGTGTCATTAAAAAAAGCAAAAGTGACATGATAAAAAACATTTTCACATTTGTGTTACGTACATAGTTTAATTTGAAGCAATACTTTGCCCAAAGTTGTAAAGAGTTGGGAATACTGCAGGGTTTTCTCTGTGTATGTGCTGAGTTGCTGGAAGCTGCTATCTTTTCACCAAGCTTGTTTATACAACCTACTTAATTTGAAGTGGTGGTGGGTAGATGTGGCGGGGGTTGGGCTGACGAGATTCAGGTAAGATGGATCCTGATTGGATAGTTTGTGTCTAATTTCTTATGTAACAAACACACAACTTGCTGGAGAAACTCAGCAGGTCTGTCGCTACCATGGAGAGAAAGTCCAATATGACTCTTCAAAACACAAAAAGAATAAAGCATTTCACTTCAGATTTCTAGCAACTATGGTATTTTGCTTTTATCAATCTTTGAGTAGTTTTATTGTTTGTAGGCTGCTGCAAATTCTCAAAACCTTCATTGATGATTCAGTGTTACACAGTCCAGATGTAATGATGTTTTAATGTTTTGTTCTTCTGTTTGGTTACAAGTCTGTGACATGCGATTTATTGCATTTGGAGACTGGGGAGGTCTGCCTGATCCACCTTATGTAACGATTGTTCAGAAAGCCACAGCAGATGAGATGGGGAGAGTTGCACAAAGCACAGGAACAGATTTTATAATTAATGTTGGAGATAATTTTTACTACCGTGGTGTGAACGATGTAAATGATTTCAGATTTAAGGTAAGTTGACTTGTTCATTCATTTCAGGTATGTATAAATGCCAGAAAATCAGTCTTTTCTAAGACTCAAGAATGTGTTTCACTTAGTGACTGTACAGTAATGGTACAGGTTCCCAAAATGGCTAGATGCTGCCATCACCAATTGTATTCAGATTCACTTTGGAAGGTTACAAAGGCTGAAGAATGTATGGAAAAGCCTTCTGCCGTTAGTGAGAGAAGACAATATGCTGACATTTTAATTATATGCATTCTAAGTGGATCTTAAACCCAGAAAATTGCCTGTTGACTGTTAGTTACTTCCAGCAAAGTAGGAATTGTTTAAAGATTATGCCATGTCTGATTTTTAAGCTGCATTTACTCTTGCCTTTAATTAGTCTATCCATGCATTCCTGATCAAAAATTGGTAAATAAACGATAGTTAATGAAAGACCAAAACATATTGCATCTGTTAAACATTGAGTTCCTATATAAATGGGAATTGTGAAATTAATTTGTACATATCATGTAAAACTATCTGCCTGGTGAATGTAAGTTATTTTTATGAACCTTAGATGCTGTAGAATGAGGTGGAAAATTTACATTGGAGCTTAATGGTTGGCAGAACTGTAATCAGAAGCCTTTAACTAAACCACTAATTTTTAAACCTCGTCTCCTGTAAAGCAATTAAGCACCCCGGAAGTTAAATGCAGTGAGCGAAAACAGACAAAAAGGAACTTGATATGTAACATTATGAAATTATGTCTATTATAATTTGATTTGTCAGGTTAACTTTTAAAAATTTTGCTGACAAAAATTCTAAAATAATAATAAATAAAGTCATTGAAGGGAAGTTAAGAGCTTCAAGAATCAATAGATCTTCCATTTACAATATATTCTGCTTTATAAAATACTGTTTAGTCATAATATTCAGTAAAAATGTATCTTCCTACTTATGAATCAATTATTTATTTTCAGTTCTATATTTATGCATCTTTGTAAATTAACTCTCCTCTCACATCTAACACTGATGTACTCAGTTGCTGATATAGATTTTTAAATTATTTGACTAGGAAACATTTGAGAATATTTTCACAGCTCCATCCCTTGCCAATATCCCGTGGTATATTCTGGCAGGAAACCATGATCATTTGGGTAATGTTTCAGCACAAGTTGCTTATTCTGTGGTCTCTAAGAGATGGTAAGTGATTCTGAACATCTGTTTGTTCATGTTACATAGTGGTCTTAGTTTATGAAAGGGAAAATCAATGAGGTCATCTTTCCCAGAAATCTAACAATCAATCCAAGCATCCAAGGAATCCACATCATGTGAAGACATCTGGTTTATTAAATAAGCAGATGTAGAAATCTGTGACTGTTTCAATCTTCATTCCTTTCTATTGTGGACACTGTAGATTTTAAAAAGGTTTATTACCAATTGAACATTGTATCCCTGAAAAGGGGTATCATCCAGTCATGAATTAATATTCTGTAAGCTCATTATTAAATACAACTTATTTTTAAAGATATTTTAAGAGCATTAGACATTTCTTTTCAATGCAAACCTAGCAACTTTAAATGGTCTTGGATTTTCCTGTAATTATGAAGAATTAATTAGCACTTCCATTTTATCTACCCCATTTACATTTTCACCTCGGCTGTACTGTAATTTGTTTGACTTGCCCACTTTGAATATTGTTTGTCCTGGAAGATATCCAAACACTTGTGTGAAAAAGGTGATGCAACAAACTGTGAAGCATCAGAACAAATGGAAAACATTTGTTAGGATTCAGCTCCTTTTTGAAGGAGCGCATTATAAAATATTTGTCATGTGCAAGGACTTTGTTTAGTATTTAATGTTTAATTTGAGGATGTAAGCTTCTATGCAGATTCTCCGTCTTCCCTGCTGCAAGTGGGCCAAGCATGACCAGATGTTCCAAGTTAGACTTTTCTCCTTATTAGAGAGGATTCTTGTTCAAGAAAAGCACTGAATGACGTTTCATTGTTCTGTAAGAACCGATTTAAACACAGGAGATTTTAAAAGGAGATTTTAAAAGAAAAATTCCTTTGGCAATTAATCCTTGCAAATATTAATGAGAAAGTGTAATTTAAGAGCAATGATTGATCGCCACCTTCTGTCAGAGGCTGTGTATACACTGCCGTGCTATGAGTTGTTGTCCTGGCAAATGGCTTTGCATTCTCTGAAGAGCATGCATGGCAGCAGTGAAATCTTTGAAATAAAGGGTGATTAAAAAAACTAACCAACCCTTAATAATGAAAAATATATAGATTAGATTACCTACAGTGTGGAAACAGGCCCTTCAGGTCCACACCAACCCTCCGAAGAGTAACCCACCCAGACCCATCTCCCTCTGACTAATGAACCTAACACTATGGGCAATTTAGCATAGCCAATTCACCTGGCTTGCATATCTTTGTGACTGGGAGGAAACCCACGCAGACACGGGGAGAACGTGCAAACTCCGCACAGTCACCCGAGGCTGGGATCAAACCTGGGGCCCTGGTGCTGTGAAGCAGCAGTGCTAACCACTGAGCCACCATGCCACCCAGTCTTCGAGATTAGATTCCCTACAGTGTGGAAACAGGTCCTTCGGCCCAACATAGGTGGAGAGAAAAAAATTGTCCTGCCCTTCTCAATCTTTTACTCCCACTCCATGAACCTTATTTGACTGGCTGGGAATCCTTGCTCCAGTCTCCTCCCAGCTCCATGGTGATGATCTCTGACTCTGTTCCTCACAGCTTGCTAAAGACACAGTTGTGTTGGAGGACGGGACCTAGAACTTTCAGCTTTCCCAACATAAATTGAGATAGTCATATGTTAAGGGTTTAGAAGGGGTTGATTTTTTGAAATGTATCTAGGGAAGTTTTCGTAACAATATGTGGAAGACCCAACAAGGGACGGTGAGTGCTGGATCTGGTTCTGGGGAATGAAGAAAGACAAGTGTTCGATGTGGCAGTGGGGGAACAGTGGGCAAAGGTGACCACAATACAGTACAGTTCAAATTTGTTCTGGACAAGGAAAAGGATGGCCTGCCAAAGATGGCTTTGCTTTGGGGGGAGGTAGGTTTTATTAAAATAAAGCAGGATCTGGCTACAGTAGACTGGAAACAGCTCCTTACAGGTAAGTTGACAGTGGAGCAGTGGGGAGCATTCAAAAAGGAGCTGGTGAGAGTACAACATGCCCAACATGTGCCCCTTTGAGGGAAATGTAGGAGCAATAAGTTGAGAGAATCCTGAATATCTAGGATAGTGAGGACTAGTTGAGGAGGAAGAGCAGGGCCTTGATCAAGTTCAAAGGAAGCATTCAGCTATGGCCATGGAGGAATACAGGAAGTGCAGGAGGAAACTTAAGAAAGCAGATAGAAGAGAAAAAAGGGGGGCTTGAGAAAGGACTTGCAAACAGGATTGTGAAAGATTCTGAGATGTTTTATAAATACATTAAAGGGAAGAGGTTAACCAGGGAAAACGTAGGCCCCATTTGGGACCAAGGGGGCAACCTGTGAGTGAAGCTGCAGGATATTGGAAGGGTGTTGAATGAATACATCTCTTTGGTCTACATGCTAGAAAAGGAGAACATACATATGGAATTCAGGAAAAGGGACTGTGAGGAACTTGCACAGTTTGACATAGGAAATGGGGAGAATTGGAGGTTTTGGCAACTCCATTGGACTTAAAAACAGGCAAATCCCCTGGCCCGGATGAATTGTATTGCAGGCTGCTGTGGGAGGCAAGGCAAGAAATTGCAGGGGCTCTGACAAAAATATTTAATTCCTGTCTGGCCACAGGGTAAGTGCCAGAGGACTGGAGGATAGCTAATGTGGTTCCACTTTTTAGTGATGAACCAGGAAACCACAAACCAATGAGTCTCATGTCAGTGGTAGGGGAATCTATTGAAAAAAATTCTGAAGGAACGTATTAATACCCACTTGGAAAGGCATGAGCTAATTAGAGATAGTCAGCATGGTTCATCAGAGGGAGGTCATGCCTAACAAATATTTTTGAAAATGTAATCATGAGTGGATGAGGGGAGTTCAGTTGCTGTCGTTTATATGGATTTTAGCAAAGCTTTTGACAAGGTCCCACCTGGAAGAGTGATTGAGAAGGATAAAGCACATGACATTGAGGGAAACCTGGTGAGATGGATCAAAACCTAATTGAGTAATAGGACATAAAAGCTGTTTGAATAATTGGAGGCCAATGTCCAGCAGTGTACCACAACGATCCATGCTGGGATCATAAATAATATTGATGAAAATGGGGGCGGAAGGGCCTTTTCTGAGCTGTATGAAACCATGAATCCAGAGATACCTTGCCCTAACAGTGCCACCTGTTGTCAGAGACTGCAGTACAGTTGGTTAGCTGCCAATGAGAAAATGGAAGCGTTCAACAGTTCTTAAGTGGCTAACCTTAAAGAAAGCAGACTTTTATTTGAAGTTTGGATCTGGTTGTGTGGACAGAGTTATTCAGCCCCAATGTGCTAATTGGAAAGTTGCTCCAAGGAAGTTTTCTGTCTTTTGAGACAGGACATATGTCCCGAAAAACCAGACCTTTGGGTCTCCCCCTGAGTCAGTATAGTGTTCCTTTCAGGTTAGCAAAGGTTTTTTTGGACTGAAAATGTCAAGGTCAATAACAGGTATTTATCCTTTCATACAAGATGTGGCCACAATGAATGTATTTTTGCTGGATCTGTTGAGGGAGCATTTGGGAATCATCCACACAGTCTTTTTCCATTGAGGCTACAAGCCTTCAATATATAGAAATTACATGACACCACATTTTTAAGGGCAAGATTTGTAAATCTTTCAAAACAAGCAAAGCAACATACAAACCAGAGCATCTTTTGTCTCTTATGTATCAGCAAAAGTCCAGACCATGGTAGGTAGGGATAGGGTATATTGACATTATATACCTATTTCCATTGCTTACTCATAAGTTAAACATGTTCATCAAACGTGGTTACCACTTAAAGCTACCATAGCCATAAAGAGTAACTTTTCGGCAGGATGGACTAACTATACTGAAATAGATAAACAATGAATTGGAACTCATTCTTCAGGGAGCTGTAGTGCATTGGCAAGTTTAGCGTTTGGATACTATTATTTTAGTCAATGGTGTGTTCAGCTCTCTCACATTGTAGTCGTTTACTTGAAGCATGAATTTGAGATCAGCTTGGAATCCATTGTTAACTTTGTACAGTATGTATATCCTGCCCAAGGTGATTGGCCTGGAAGGAATGGTCCCATCATCATCTCACATTATAGTGATCAATTCTCCTTCCCCCATTGCCCCAGAAGATGATTAGAGGAGGAGGCACTGTGTGAAGACAATACAGAATAAAGCAACGTGGGTGGGGCTTGGCAAGGGAGGAATTTGAATCAAGCAACAAGCCCTCAGACTGACCTCCAGTAGCATGAGCCACTGATGAACATAAGATTGGTCCTATGTTCAGAATGAGGTAAATGCAGGAACTTTGTTGAACAGCTCCATTGGCAGTAATGCAACTCTGATGGTTCAGTGGGGAAAATTTATTCAATTGCATATTAGTATGGAACATGTGACCCTTTGCTGAAATCCCAGTAGTAGTGAGAGTCTGTGTTTCAAAATTTCTGTCACAAATTTAGGAACTGGTGCGAACAAGGCCGTGGGCACCCCGTCTGGGAACCTGTCACTGCCATCTTTGTCCAACTGGATGAATGTCCAGTTCCACCAGGGGTAGCAGGCTGTTATCATGCAGTTAATGAATAGCTCATTGGAACACCACTCACGGGACTGCCTGAGGTAGCCTACTGTCAAACAGGCCATTCATGTTCCCTTAAATGCTAAAAATCACACAACACCAGGTTATAGTCCAACAGGTTTAATTGGAAGTACATGAGCTTTCGGAGCGACGCTCCTTCAACAGGTGATAGTGGAGGGCTCAATCCTAACAGAATTTATAGCAAAAATTTACAGTGTGATGTAACTGAAATTATACCTTGAAAAATTGATTGTCTGTTAAGCCTTTCATCTGTTAGAATACAGTGATAGGTTCACTTCTTTCATGTGTAAATCACAAAACCTTTTTTTTAAAAAGTTGCATTCTCGGGTTAGCTGTTAAGAATGGTGATAACTAGACAATATGTTGAAGGTGTTGGCCCCCCCGTGTTCTCTGTCTATGCCATGATGTTTAGATTGATTCTAATCTAAAAAATGAGATAACAGAGTTTTACAAACATAAATTTATGCAGTTTTTGAGCTTGGAGTTCTGCATGAATGCGTGCAGTTTTTGAGCAAAGTACAATGTAACCCTGCAAGTACAAATTCACCCCACAACATATATGTGTGCATGTGGGTCTTTGTCTGTCTGTGTGTGTGTCTGTCTGGGTTGGAGGTTATGAATGTGAGAAATTGTATGTGTGTGTGTGTAGTGAGTGCAGAGTACCTTAAGTCTTTGAGGGTGTGCGTGTGTCTGTAAGAGTGTATGTGGGTGTCTGTGTGTGTGTGTGTTACAGTGTGTGTGTGTAGGGGTATTTGTATGTGTGTATAGTGCAATGGTGGTCACCTGTAATGTGACATGAATCCAAGGTCCCGGTTGAGGCCCTCCCTATGGGTACCGAACTTAGCTATCAGCCTCTGCTCGGCCACTTTTCTCTGCTGCCTGTCCCGAAGTCCACTTGGAGGATGGTCACCCGAAGGTCCAAGGCTGAATGTCCTGGACCACTGAAGTGTTCCCCAACAGGGAGGGAACCCTTCTGTTTGTTGATTGTTGTGCGGTGCCCATTCATCCGTTGTCGTAGCCTTTGCTTGGTTTCCCCAATGTACCAGGCCTCAGGGCATCCTTGCCCTTAAATGCAGTTGGTCTAAAATCCTCCAGCTGGTGAAAACATTGTACAAGACACTATACAAGACACTATACTCCAGCATGTCAGCTTTAATAAGAGATTGAAAACAGACCAAGATTACTGTCAGAATTATCAATATTTGAATAGCTAGCTGAGGAAGGTTTTCAGTGCAGTCACTCGAAAATTCAAACATCTGGTGGAGGAACTGGTTTACATCTTTTCCAATCACATAAGCCCTTGGAGAGGTGGATGTTCTGCCAGTAAAAGCAGCCATCAGGACACTGGGTGTGGAAGGAGCACAGCAGGCAGAGCCTAAATACATTTGTGGCGCATTAAAGTCAGTCCCTTCTACTGTTTATAGTTAGAGAAGCCCAATTGCTCCAGAACAAATGCAGTTTATTCAGGTATTTAAAAACATGAGAATGCTCAGAAATCAGAATCCAGGGTTAGCTAAGGTCACTATCTTTTCAGTCAAGAGTTTGGAATTGAAACTGACAGCAGTCCAGTCCAGTTTGGATTAAATGGCTACACTTTTTGTTTAGGAATTTTCCAAATCTCTACTATGAATTGGATTTTAAGGTTCCTAATATCAGTGTTTCTGTCACTATTCTGATGATCGATACTGTGGTGATTTGTGGAAATACCTATGAAGCCAACCAGCCATACGGACCTGAAAATCCTCAGTTAGCCAGGGAGCAGCTGCAGTGGATCCAGGAAAAACTGGCACATTCCAGGTAACGTCAGAATGTTAAAAGAAGAAATCACATCCGGGATAGAAGTTTATACAATAGAACCAACTTTACCAAATCGACTCAAACCAGAAACAGTGCGGTATGTGTGTTGACAAACTGTCTTCACATTATCAGGATAGATTGTGTGAGCTTTCTAGGAAGATCACCGTTCATGAGAGGGAAAAAATTAATGTGAAAGCTACAATAGTTATAAAGGGTAAATGGTGAGCAGAGAGTGATTTATTGCTGCTTTTGTGGTCTGAATTGAATTTGAACAGTTTCAATTTGATAGTATCATTTGAAGAAATCATAGGTATTCTGCAGTGAGCATCTATCTAGTGTTTGTCCTTTAACAGGAGTTGTCTACCTAATCCCATTTCTCTTTCCTAAATCTGTATCCTGAGGGAAAATGTACTGTCAAATAAATTGTCTGATAAATTGGCTTCTGTTTTAGGTCTGACTATTTGATTGTTGCTGGTCACTATCCAGTGTGGTCAATAGGACAACATGGTCCGACTCCATGTCTGGTAGCTCAATTAAGACCACTTCTAAAGCAATACAATGTAACAGCCTATATCAGCGGCCATGATCATAGCCTCCAGGTAGGAAATTTTGCATCAACTTTAGAGTCATTAAGTCGTAGAGATATACAGCAAACAAACAGACCTTTTGGTCCAACTTGTCCATGCCAACTAGATATCCTAAATAAATCTAATCCTATTTGCCATCATTTGGTCGATATCCATCTAAACTCTTTCTATTCATACATCCATCTGGATGCCTTTGAAATGATGCAATTATACCAGCCTCCACCACTTCTTTTGGCAGCTTATTCCATACACACACCACCCTCGGTGTGAAGAAGTTGCCCTTTACGTCCCAAATAAATCTTCCCCCCTCACCTCAAACCAACGCCCACCCATTTACCCTATCTATGTCCTCCATGATTTTATAATCCTCTAAGGTCACCCCTCAGCCTCCGATGCCCCTGGGAAAACAGCTGCAGCCTATTCAGCTTCTCCCTATAGCTCAGACCCTCCAACCCTGGCAACATCCTTGTAAATCATTTCTGAACCCTTTCAAGTTTCACAAGATCCTATAGCATGGAGATCAGAACTGTTATACAATCCTGCTTTTGCAAGTATGAAACTTTAAGTTTTGAATTTTGAAAAACATCAGCTGTGCAGTTTCTATGGGTTTATTGAGGATGTTTCAAACACATTACGATTCATAATTTTTAACTAAATTACGAGACTTGATATTATCCAATTTAGTGCTTTTATATGAAGTTCATTTTCTTGAAACCACATGTAGTGAATGTATTTATTAATCCACTTCTGTATTCCGCAAACATACTTAGCTGTAAGACATATTTATTTATAGCCAAGAGCTTTGTGTACTCCCAGAAAGAGCCATCAAACCTTCCAGAACTAAGAGACTTGACAACTCAATGTAAGCTGTTCTTTTATTCACAGATGGATTAGTTTATGACTTGAAAATTGTGGGTAAAACTCCTTACTTTCTGTTTTTAAAAAAAACTGTAATGTTGCAGATGATAGTCATTAAAATAAAAACAGGAAATGATTTGATTTGACTTATTATTGTCACATGTATCAGGATACAGTGAAAAGTATTGTTTTGCGTGCTATACAGACAGATCGTGCCTTCTTTAAGTACATCAAGGTAATAGAACAGAATGCAGAATATAGTGTTACAGCTACAGAGGAAGTGCAAAGAAAGATCAACTTTAATATATCAGATGTCCGATCGTAAGTATGAAAACAAGGAAGAAGCTGTTTTTGAATCTATTAGTAAACACTTTCAAACTTTTGTATCTTCTGCCCAATGGAAGAGGGTGGAAGAGTCTAACCGGGGCGTGAGGGGTTTTTGATTATGTTGGCTGCTTTCCCAAGGCAGCAAGAAGTGTAGATGGAGTTAATGGAGGGAAGGCTGGTTTGCATGATGGTTTGGGTTGTGTTCACAACTCTAATTTCTTGTGGTTTTAGTCATAGAACCATAGCGATGTACAGCATAGAAACAGATCCTTCAGTCCAACTTGACCATCTGACCAGATATCCTAAATTAATCTAATCCCACCTGCCAGCATTTGGCCCATATTCCTCCAAATCTGTCCTATTCATATACCCATCCAGATGCCTTTTAAATGTAACTGTACCAGCCTCCACCATTTTTTCTGGCAGCTCATTCCATACATGGACCGCACTGTGAAAAAGTTGTGCCTCAGCTCCCTTTAAATCTTTCCCCTCTCACCTTCAACCTATGCCCTCTAATTTTGGACTCCCCTGCCCTAGGGAAAAGACCTTGACTATTCACCTTGTCCAAGCCCCTCATGATTTCATAAACTTCTATAAGGTCACCCTTCAGCCTCCGATGCTCCAGGCAAAATAGCCCCAGCCTGCTGTGATGTATCTGGATAGGATGCTTCTGTGGAGCATCTATAAAATTGGTAAGAGTCATTGTGGACATGCCAAATTCCTTAACCTCCTGAGGAAGTTAGAGGAGTTGGTGTGCCTTCTTGACTGACACATTAACATGTATAGACCAGGACAGATTGTTGGTGACATTTACTCCTAAGAAATCGAAACTCCTGACCATCTCCATCTCAGCACCATTGATACATACAGGGGTGTGTCCTCCACTTTCTGAAGTTGATGATCAGCTCTTTCGTTTTGCCGACATTGAGAGAGAGATTGTTGTGCTGGAAATGCTAGAAATATTCAGTCCATCATGCAGTATCCGTGGAGAGAAACTGATGTTCCGATGAACGGTCACTGAGCTGAAAAGTTAACTGTTTCTCTCCACCTATAGCTGCCTTTATATTCAGTTCCCTTGTTAAATACTGCTCTGCGGATGTGTGCCATTTTGATTTCCTGTTCATTCCCTTAATGTATATTACTGGAATTCCCTACAGAACAGATTGTATCATTTATGTGAAAGTCGGTATTTTAAGTTAGACAAATCTGAAGATTGAGCTGGAAATATCCGCCCTACTTATTTGGACAAAGAAATAGCATATGGAATATACTGTGGAAAAATGTGAAGTTATGCACTTTAGTAGGAAGAACAGAAGTGTAGACTATTTCCTATATCGGGAAAGGCTTTGGAAATCTGAAGCACAAGGGATCTTGGGAATCCTAGTTCAGGATTCTCTTCAGGTTAGCATGCAGGTTCAGATGGCAGTTAGGAGGCAAATGCAATGTTAGCATTCATTTCAAGAGGACTAGATTACAAAAGCAGCAGTGCATTGTTGAGGCTGTATAAGGCTCTGGTCAGACTCCATTTAGAATTTTGTGAGCAGTTTTTAGTCTTGTACCTAAGCAGGGATGTTCTGGCATTGGAGGGGAGGCCTTGGTAGAGATCTTGTTTTATTCATTTTGTGGGATGTGGACATTGCTGGCTGGGCCAGCATTTATTGCCCGTCCCTAGCTGCCCTTGAGAAGGTGGTGGTGAGCTGCCTTCTTGAACTGCTGCAGTCTACCTGCTGTGGGTTGACCCACAATGCGATTAGGGAGGGGATTCCAGGATTTTGATCCAACAACAGTGAAGGAACAGTGATTTTTTTTCAAGTCAGGATGGTGAGTGGCTTGGAGGGGAACTTGAAAGTGTTGGTGTTCCCACATATCTGCTGCTCTTGTTCTTCTAGATGGAAGTGTTAGGCGATTTGGAAGGTGCTATTTGAGGATCTTTGGTGAATTTGGTGATCTTGTAGATAATACACACTGCTGCTACTGAGAGTCAGTAGTGCAGGGAGTGGATGCTCGTGAATGTAGTACCTGTCAAGTGGGCTGCTTTGTCTTGGATGGTGTCAAGCTTCTTGAATGTAGTTGGGGCTGCACTCATTCAGGCAAGTGGGGAGTATTCCATCACACTCCTGACTTGTGCCTTGTAGATGGTGGACAGACTTTGAGGCGTCAGGAGGTGAGTTACTCGCGCAGTATTCCTAGCCTCTGACTTGCTCTTGTAGCTACTGTGTTTATGTGGTGAGTCCAGTTGAGTTTGTGGTCACTGATAACCCCAGGATGTTGATAGTGGGGGATTCAGTGATGGTAACACCATTAAATATCAAGGGGCAGTGGTTAGATTGTATCTTAACGGTGATGGTCATAGCCTGGCATTTGCGGCACAAATGTTACTTGCCACCTGTCAGCCCAAATCTGGGTATCGTCCCAATCTTGCTGCATTTCGACACAGATTGCTTCACTATCTGAGGAGTCATGAATAGTGCTGAACATTGTGTAAACATTGGCAAACATCCTCACTTCTGACCATATGATGGAGGGAAGATCGTTGATGATGCAATTGAAGATAGTTGGGCCTGGGTTTCAATCCTGAGGAACTCCTGATGAGATGTCCTAGAGCTGAGAAGACTGACCTCCAACAACCACAACCATCTGCCTACATGTCTGGTATGACTTGAACCACTGGAGAGTTTGCCCTCCAAAAGATATTGATTCCAGTTTGGTTAGGGCTCCTTGATGTCACACTCATATGTATGCAGCCTTGAAGGCAAGGGCTGTCACTCTCACCTCACCTCTAGAATTCAGCTCTTTTGTCCATTTGAACCAAGACTGTAATGAGATCAGGAGCTGAGTGGCCCTGGCAGAATCCAAACTGGGTACTACTGAGCAGGTTATTGCTGATCAGGTGCTGCTTTGTAGCACTGATAAAGACACCTTCTATAACTTTATTGATGATCAAGAGTAGACTGATGGGTGGTAGTTGGATGGATTGGATTTGACCTGCGTTTTATGTACAGAACATATTTGGGCAATTTTCTACTTTGTCGGGTAGATACCAGTGTTGTAACTGTACTGGAAGAGACTGGTTAGGGGAGCAGCAAGTTCTGAAGCACACATCTTCAGTACTATTACTGGATGAGGAGTAGCAGGAGAGACCCAAACCCGTGGATACAACCTCAGAGTGAAGGGACAATCTGATGGAATTGAGATGAGGAGGAATTTGTAAGGGTAGATATCATTGCCACAAGAAGGCTGTGGAGGCTGAGTTGTTGAGTGTATTTAAGACAGAGATAAATAGGTTCTTGATGAGTAAGGGTATCAAGGGTTCCAGAGAGAAGGCAAGAGAATGGGGTTGAGAAATATATTAACCATAATTGAATGATGGAACAGACTTGATGGGCCAAATGGCCTAAACCTGCTCCTATATCTTACAGTCTCATGGAACAATGGGACATAATTATCAGTGCACTGTTCCTAGTTAATTCATAATAACAATATGTTGATTTTAAAAGTCTTACTCTTGTTTTCATATCCCTCTTACTATAACTTCCCTCAGCTCTATATCACTTAGAGATTTCTGTGACTTCTCCCAGTTCAAGCATCTCTCTCTCTCTCTCTCTCTGTCTCTCTAATGAGAGGGCAGTCCTATGGTCTGGGAAGACTTTACTTTTGCTATTCCATTGGTGGCTCTGTTTTGAGCTTGTTGGAGCTTGGGCACTGGAGTGCCCTCCTGAAGCCCCTCAGTTTCTCTTCTGCTCCTTTAAAACACTGCAGGCAATGGGAGGCAATGGCCTAGTGGTATTATCAATGGACTGTTAATCCAGAGACCCCGGTAATGTTCTGAGGACCTGGGTTTGAATCCTGCATGGCAGATGGTGGAATTTGAATTCATTAATGAGCATGAAACTACTGTCAATTGTCGCAAAAACCCATTTGGTTCATTAATGTCCTTTAGGAAAGGAAACTGCCATCCTTACCCCGTCTGGCCTAAGTGTGACTCCAGACCCACAGCAATGTGGTTGACACTTAACTGCCCTCTGGGCAATTAGTGATGGGCAACAAATGCTGAGCTCGCCACAGACATCCACGTCCTGTGAATGAATAAAAAAAAGTTGTTGTTTAGCAATACAAGAATATTGAACAAGTAGATGTGGATGGAGTTAAGGAGGATTAGCCCCGATCTCAGGGGTTAGTCTGGATGGAGATAAGGAGGATTGGCCCCGATCTCAGGGGTTAGTCTGGATGGAGATAAGGATGATTGGCCCCGATCTCTGGGGGTTAGTCAGGATGGAGATAAGGATGATTGGCCCCGATCGCTGGGGGTTAGTCCAGATGGAGATAAAGAGGATTGGCCCTAATCTCTCGGGGGTATCTGGATGGAGATAAGGAGGATTTGCCCCGATTTCTGGGGGTTAGTCTGATACTAAATGTTTTTTGGGATCTCTTGGAGACCCGTTCAAACTAACTACATGGGAATTCACTGGGAAGCTTAAACTTCTGATGGGAACTACCCAGCCTTTGGAACTCTCTGAAAATATCCTCAACTCTGAGTTAAAGTTGGAGACTTTGGAGGATTCTGACTTACTTAATAGCTAAATTGGATGGATTAAAACCTTCTCTAATCCCTGGCTAACCATTAACCAGACTTCACCCTCCCTGCCCATCAACTGGACCCCACGCCACTCACATTGACACCTTCCAGACTCAGCCTGACTATCATTCCTGCCCTTCCAGACTCGATTTTCTACCAGTGTCCCCAAAACCCTCCCTCCAACTATGACTTGAAATGCCCAGATCCAACTTTCCACCTCTGTCCTTCTTGCTGTAGAAAAGGAACGTGACTTTTTTACTCCCAGCTAAACACAGAAACACAGGTGTGCTGCACATTTCTGAGGCCTCTGGTATCAGTAAGTGGGGTCAGAAATGTGGGTGACTGACCGACCCTGGAAAAAAAATGTAGGTGTCAGAGCAGCAAACCCCACCCCCCCACCCCCCCAGGATTGGCTGCCCAGTATATTGAACTTATTCAGTGACTGCTTCACTGAATAAGGTCAACAGTGGCAAGAAATTTTGATATAATTTCAGGAAAATATAAATAAAGGTTTACATTGTAGTTGGACTTTAATGTGAATTGTTCAATTTTGACTCGTTTGGAATAGTGTGACCTTCACTGAGGTGTTTGGAAGCCTTAACTTCCCAGGTCCGAACTAAAATATCTGGTCACTTCAATCATTTTGAAGATTCTGTGAACTTTAATGTGTCCACAACTATCCATCCAGATCAATGCTTCCTTTACAATTATACGCTGTGAGAAGGAGGTATACAACACACAAAGTTTCTCTTTGCCTTTTATATCAAACCTGCTGCAGTTACTGGCTCACCTTTTGTAATCATCTTCTCTCAAATGTCTGTTTCTTCTTAAACAAAGTCAGAAATTGCTGGAAAAGCTCAGCAGGTCCGGCAGCGTCTGTGCAGAGAAAGCAGAGTTAGCTTTACAGGTCCAGTGACCCTTCTTCAGAACTTTTGTTTCTGATTTCCAGCATCCCCAATTCTTTGTTTTTAGTGGCTGTCCATTTCTTCTTGATGGAGGGGGACTGAGTAGAAAGAAGAAGCAGTTCTAACTCCAGAATGAATTAACCACAAATATAGAATCATAGAATCCCAACAGTCTGGAAACAGCAAATGTGGTTCGTCTAGGATGACAATCAAACCATTGATGGTGAGTGGGGAATGCTCCCAAGTAAGATGGATTTTAATGTTTTTAATTTTCCTCTGCAGTTTATTCGCGAAGGTGAGGGGATTGCTTACATTGTGAGCGGAAGTGGGAGTTTCGTCGACTCATCAACGATAAACAGGGCGAAGGTTCCAAGCGATTGGCTGCGTTTCTACAACGCTGAGATTAGTGCTTTGGGTGGATTTGTACTGATTCGAATTACTGCAGAACAAATGTTTGCATCATACAGACAGCCATATGGGATGGTGGTTTTCCAAACTGCATTACCAAGGCGCACATTTTAAATCAGTGGGAAGAAAGGACATGAAAAGAACCTGATTCCTCTTAGAATTATTCTCAATACACATTCACTTCGACCAGTGCCTAATCTTCGGGAGATTGGGTTTGAAATTTCTTTTACTGTTGGCTGTTAATTGACCTATTGGAATGGATATTGTAACGTGCTGATAGTGGTCTGTCACCTTGCTAAAAAAAAGTAGAATAATAAAACAAGATTGAATTGATGGGACAGCAAAGATGATTTGTCAGCCTTGCCCTGCCATTGCAGAGGTTTGGGATCACACGTGGGAAATTGAGGCCAGTGATATCAATTGACTCACACATCCAAATTTCCAACATGTAATCTGTGGATGTCTATCAACAGTTGCACGATGTCTATCAACAGTTGCACAATGTTGAAAATTGCTCCTATAATACAAAACAAAACTGAAGCTACAGTATTTTCTTCTGCCCAGTTTCTCAGATGCAATGCATGCTTAAAATTAAGGCTAATTTTGTTATTTTCTCCCTGTGAGCAGTTTTGGCCCCATAACTAAGCAACGGTGTGCCCTTAGAGGGGGTCATAGAATCATAGGGATGTACAGCGTGGAAACAGACCCTTCATTCCATCTCGTCCATGCTAACCAGATATCCTAAACTAATCTAGTCCCATCTGCCAGCATTTGACCCATATTCCTCTAAACCCTTCCTATTCATATACCCATCCAGATGCCTATTAAATGTTGTAATTGTACCAGCCTCCACCACTTCCTCTGGCAGCTCATTCCGTACACACACCGCTTTCTGTGTGAAGGCGTTGCCCCTTCGGTCCTTGAGGAGATTTACAAGAATGATCCTGGGGGTGAAGAGGTTGTCATTATGAGGAGCGGTTGATGATTCTGGGTCTGTAGTCAATGAGGTTTAGAAGAATGGGGTGGGGAGGTGAGGAGTGTGGGTTCATCATTGAAACTTACAGAATACTGAGAGGAACTCGCTAGGTCTGGCAATATCTATGGAGAGAAAGCAGAATCAATGTATTCTTCAGAACTGGACATGAAACATTAACTGTGCGTTCTCTCCACAGATGCTGCCAGACCTGCTGAATTTCTCCAGCAACTTTTGTTTTTGTTTTTGTTTTCCAGCATCCGCAGTTCTTCCAGTTTTTTTTAAGAATACTGAGAGCCCTGGATAGAGTGCACGTGGAGAAGATGTTTCCGCTGGTAGGAGAGACTAGGACCTGAGGGCGCAGCCTTAGAGTGAAGGGTGATCCTTTAGAACTGAAATGAGAAATTTCTTCAGTTAGAGGGTGGTGAATCGGTAGAAATCATTGCCACAAAAAGCCATGGACATGAAGTCATTGAGTGTCTTTATGACAGAGATAAATAGGTATTTGCTTAGTTAAGGAGATCAAGGATTACAGGGCGAAGGCAGGAGAATGAGGTTGAGAAATGTATTAGCCATGATTGAATGGTGGAGCAGAATTGATGGGCCAAATGGGCTAATATTGCTCCTATGTCTTATGGTCTCATGCAGATGCTCAAAAATAAGAAAGTGGTTTCTTCCATTCAAGTGGCGACTGTCGAATGGAGGTGATCTGGTTCCACCTCAGGAGGGGTTTCACCAGCTGTCATTCGGGCTCCATCCTTGAAACTTATGGGCTTGCCTTGATACCAGGCTCCAAGGGATTACTCGTTTATTTTCGATTTGGTTCCTTCACCTTGTGCACAAGTAACAGTGTTACAGAACATTACGAAGCAAGCAGCAAATATTTGTCAAAAAATGGTTGAGACAATCCAAAGCAAAGCATGGGATTTTGACAAAAATCAAACGCATCAAAATATGGAGATTTCTGTAAAATATCTGAAATTTTATCTTCTGTGCTTGTAGAATTTTGTAAATATTTGATCTGATCTGTGCAGAAAAGAATTATGTGGAGGTGAGAGTGTGGGATTGGAGTGGACAGAAGTCACACAACACCAGATTATATGTGGACTTCAACAGTTTCCTCATTTCCCCTTCCCCCACCTCACCCTAGTTCCAAACTTCCAGCTCAGCACTGTCCCATGACTTGTCCGGACTTGGTAAAAACAATGACTGCAGATGTTTTTACCTCGTTGATTTTAACCCTTGTCCGGACTTGTCCTACCTCCCTATCTCCTCTTCCACCTATCCACTCCACCCTCTCCTCCCTGACCTATCACCTTTATCCCTTCCCCCACTCACCCATTGTACTCTATGCTACTTTCTCCCCACCCCCACCCTCCTCTAGCTTATCTCTCCACGCTTCAGGCTCACTGCCTTTATTCCTGATGAAGGGCTTTTGCCCGAAACGTCGATTTCGAAGCTCCTTGGATGCTGCCTGAACTGCTGTGCTCTTCCAGCACCACTAATCCAGAACCAGATTATAGTCCAACAGATTTGTTTTAAATCACAAGCTTTCGGAGCACTGCTCTTTCATCAGGTCACCTGGTGGTGTGTACCTCAGGGAGAAAATAGAAGGCAACAGGAAAATTCGGAACCTAATTTCAAAAGACAAAACGCTGTCTTGAAGCTCCCTGGCCTTCCAATGCCAATGATTATGTTTCTTAAGGAACTTAGTAAGGAAATCTGATGCACCTACATTACAGATGTCATTTATCTGTTTTTTGTTACTTTTTATACCATAGTCTCTCGCAAGGTTTGTGAAGGTTTATAGCTCAGGTTGAGGTTTAGGGTGTAGGTTTGCTCACTGAGCTGTAGGTTTGATATCCAGACATTTCATTACCTGGCTAGGTAACATCATCAGTAGTGACCTCCAAGTGAAGCGAA
>NC_057720.1:20205106-20206213 GCF_004010195.1 Chiloscyllium plagiosum
TGTGTTGCTGGAAAAGCGCAGCAGGTCAGGCAGCATCCAGGGAACAGGAGAGTCGACGTTTCGGGCATAAGCCCTTCTTCAGGCTTTCGGGCTTATGCCTGAAACGTCGATTCTCCTGTTCCCTGGATGCTGTCTGACCTGCTGCGCTTTTCCAGCAACACATTTTCAGCTCTGATCTCCAGCATCTGCAGACTTCACTTTCTTCTCATGTCTTTGCTTAGCCTGTCCCAGGATAGATGTGTTGTCCCAGTCGAAATGGTGGTTTTTTTCATCTGTGTGTAGGGCTATGAGGGAGAGGGGTCGTGTCTTTTTGTGGCTAGCTGGTGTTTGTGTATCCTGGTGGCTAACTTTCTTCCTATTTGTCCTACGTAGTGTTTGTGGTAGTCCTTGCATGGAATTTTATAGATGATGTTGGTTTTGTCCATGGGTTGTACTGGGTCTTTTAAGTTTGTTAGTTTTTGTTTGAGAGTGTTGGTGGGTTTGTGTGCTACTAGGATTCCGAGGGGTCCACAAGGTCCCTCACCAACGTTTACAGATGCACCAGTGAAAACATACTGTCTGGGTGCATAACATCCTAGTATGGCAACTGTTCTACCATAAGAAACTACAGAAAGTTATGTGCACAGCCCAGACCATCACAAAAGCCAACTTCCCAACCATGGACTCCATTTACACTACCATTGCTGTTGAAAGGCTACCAACATCATCAAAAATCCAACGCATATTCATATTGCTCTCTTACAGCCTCTTCGATCAGGTAGAAGATACAGAAGCTTGAACATACCCACGTGGAGACTCCCTCTAGCACCAGGCCTCTCCAGACCAAAGTGACTTCCAGGTTGGACACCACTTCCGTTTCCAGGTCAGCACCTGGGCCACCGTGACCACCCACCAGGACTCTCGAGTACTCACCCGTCTCTGCTCTAGATGTCTCCCACAACGCTGCCTGGGATTCTGCTGACAACAGCACTTGGACCAGCTCAGACTTCCCTTCAGCTCCTGCCTCTACCTGTAGCTCCGCCTAATCTGCAAGCAAGTCCCGGGCTTCATTTCCCAACCCGCAGCCAGCCGGCGCACCAACTCTCCCTCCTTCCCCATCCACCCCTA
>NC_057720.1:20206257-20215555 GCF_004010195.1 Chiloscyllium plagiosum
CTCTGAGGCTGGACAGTTTGTCCTCAGGAAAGGGCTCACGTTCATACCCCTCCACCCCCACCTTGATGAATGCCGCACCCGCCCCAAAGTGGAGCTGTTCTTCCGTCGCCTCCGCCTCCATGCCTCTGTCTTTGACAAAACCTCCCAACCTCCTTCTGAAGACCCCTTCTCCTGCCTCGAACCTTCCTCCTCCACTTGGTCACTACCTGAAGACCTTGTACCTGCCCTAGAACTCTTCATTGCAGACTGCCGACATGACATTGGCCACCTCAATTTCACCACAGCCCTCACCCACTCCAACCTCACCCCTTTCCAATCATGTAGCACTCCACACTCTCTGCGCCAACCCCCATCAAACCCGCTGACAAAGGGACCTCTATGTCATTGAGGCCGAATGTCAACTCTCCAACACCATGTCCTACCTATTTCACCACAGCCCTCACCCACTCCAACCTCACCCCTTTCCAATCATGTAGCACTCCACACTCTCTGCGCCAACCCCCATTTCACCATCAAACCCGCTGACAAAGGGACCTCTATGTCATTGAGGCCGAATGCCAACTCTCCAACACCATGTCCTACCTTCCCCTTGCCCATGACCCCACCGCGCTCCATCAGGCCCAAATCCAAGACACCATCTGTGCCCTCATTGCCTCTGGTGACCTCCCCTCCACTGCCTCCAAACTCATAGTCCCGCAGCCCCACACGACCCAGTTCTGCCTGCTCCCCAAGATCCACAAGCCCAACTACCTTGGCCGACCCATCATCTCAACTTGCTGCTGCCCCACTGAACTCATCCTACCTTGACTCCATTCTCTCCCCCTTAGTTCAGCCTACATCCACTTACATCCGGGACACCAACCACGTCCTCCATCTCTTCAGTAACTTCCAGTTCCTTGGCTCCTAGTGCTTTCTCTTCACTATGGGAGTGCAGTCCTTATACACATCCATACCCCGTACGGATGGCCTCCAGGCCCTCTGCTTCTTCCTCTCTAACAGACCCATCCAGTCCCCTCCACCAATACCCTCCTCCGCCTTGTCAAACTGGTCCTTACCCTCAATAACTTTGCCTTCAATTCAAGGGCATGTCCATTGGGCACTCGGGTCGGCCCCAGTATGCCTGCCTCTTTGTCAGCTATCTCGAACAGTCCCTCTTCAGTACCTACACAGGCACTATGCCCCAACTCTCTGCTGCTACATTGATGACTGCATTGGTACAGCGATCTGCACCCAGGCTGAACTGGAGCAGTTCATCGACTTCACATACAACTTTCACCCCGCCCTCAAATTCGCCTGATCCATCTTGGACACCTCCTTCCCCTTTCTTGACCTCACCATTTCCATCTCCAGACAGACGTCTACTACAAACCTACAGACTCCCATAGGTACCTGGATTATACCTCCTCCCACCCAGTATCCTGCAAGAACTCCATCCCATTCTCACAATTTCTCCTTCCCCACCGCATCTGCTCAGACGAGGAGACATTCCACTTATGAGCATCCCAGATGTCCACCTATTTTGAACAATGTGCTTTCCCTCCTTTCATCATCCAGGCAGAATCCATCATCCATTCCCCTTTCGACCAGTCTAAATCCCACCCCCCCACCCCCACCAATACAATAAAGACAGTCTCACCTACCACCCCACCTGTCTCCACATCCTGTGCATCAACCTTAAACACTTTGGCCAACTCGACCTAGACCCCACCAGCAAGAAAATCTTCCCCTCTCTGCCTTCCACAAGGACTGTTCCCTCCGACAGTCCTTGGTTCACGCCACCCCTACCACCGAACCCCCAGGTACCTCCCCCCGCAATCAGAAAAGATGTAAAGAAACACATGCAATTTTTGCAATATACCTAAGAAGCCATGCAAACATTTCCAGAGTTTGGACGAATCAAGTGGATTGCGTTTGATTGATGCATTCAATCTCTAAATATCGGGTGTACTTGTGAGGGAGCAAGAGAATTAGTATTTTTAGAGGAGTTCAAAGATCATCTGTCTTAAAATATACAAATACACCTTGAGGAACAGGAAAAGCACAGAAGGCATGGGTCAAATAAACTGTATCAGCAGGGAAAAGAGAAAAGGATGGGTAACAAATAGAAATTCGACCAGGGAAGGAAGATTGGAGGGAATGGGAATCTCCAGTTGTAGGAAGAGAAAGTGTGGATTGCAGCGTTGCAGAACTATAGCTTGTCTAATTGTGGTAAAACAGGCATATTTCCCACTATTCTTGGCATGTGAGGAAATTCATACCTGAATTGTATCTGTAGCCTCTAAAGTTGTAGTGCACAAAGGAAGGCACAGAAACTTACCAGGATTTTGTGTGAAGGGAAAATAGCCCCTCCTGGTTCTATAAGAATGGGAGAGGAAGTTACCATACTCTGGGTCACCTTCTGATGAAGGGTTACTGGATACTGCTTTCTTCCCACGATGCTACCAGACTTACTGAGTTTCTCCAACAATTTTAGTTGCTGGATCCCTAGTTGTTTACAAAAACAGCTGGTGGTGAAACTTGAGGATTTCTTTTTCAGCAGAAGGAGAAATTTGATAGTAATAGTCGAAGCTGAAAATGTGTTGCTGGAAAAGCGCAGCAGGTCAGGCAACATCCTGAAGAAGGGCTCATGGCCGAAACGTCGATTCTCCTGCTCCTTGGATGCTGCCTGACCTGCTGCGCTTTTCCAGCAACACATTTTCAGCTCTGATCTCCAGCATCTGCAGTCCTCACTTTCTCTAGTAATAGTCGAAGGACTGACTGGAGAAGGTGTTGAGGTGATGTTGAGTTTACTGGGTGGTGACCTTTGCTGGGAAATAACTCCACAGGATTTGGTTAGCCATGTTATGCCCAGCCCTCCACACAAAAACAAAATCTCAAGAGAACATGGGGAGGCTGAACAGATGCAACCAGAAACTGTAACATTGCAGTTTGCTAAAAGGGTTTTCATGGTTCAAACAGCAAAATCCACAAGATCTCCAATATTTCATCCTCACTGGGAGTGGTCATCCACAATAAGCTTTCTTGGATTCTTCATGTGGATGCACTGGTTACAAAGGCCCAACAAGGTCTCTTCTTCCTCAGGCAGCTGAGGAAATTTGGCATAACAGCGAATGCCTTTGCTGACTTTTATAGGTGTGCCATCGAGAGTATTCTGTCTGGATGTATCACTACCCTGGTATGGCAACTGTACCATTCAAGATCGGAGACGGTTACAGAGAGTGGTGAACACAGCCTGGACAATCACAAAGGCCAACCTCCCATCTGTAGAATCCATCTACCAGGCCCGCTGTCAAGGAAAAGCCACAAAGGCCACCAGCATTCTCAAAGATCCATCCCACCCTGGCAATGTTTTTCTACAACCTCTACCATTGGGGAGAAAGTACAGAAGCCTGAACACACGCACTAGCTGGTTTTGAAACAGTTTCTACCTACTGTTGTTAGAATACTGAATGGACTCACAAACCCTGTACCTGTGTTTTGGTTTTTGCTGCTATTTACCTATTATTTACTTATCTATGCTACTTAACTCTGGGATCTGCCTGTATAGCTCGCAAGACAAAGCTTTGCACTGTGCCTCAGTAGGTGTGAAAATAAATTCAATTCACTTCATTTAAACAGGGACCAGGATAATTCCCAAGTAGGTTCAGAGACAGTGAGGAAAATGCCACAATTAGTTGACACTGGAGGACCTCCCTTGATAGATAAGGAATCAGAAAATACCTATAATGTGGAAGCAGGCCATTCAGCCCATGAGTCCACACTGATCCCCCCACAAACAGCATCCCACACAAACTCACCCCACTACCCTGTTTCTCTAACCCTGCATTTCCCATGGCTAATCCATTTAACCTGCATATCCTTGGATACTATGGACAATTTAGCATGGCCAATCCACCTAACCTGCACATCTTTGGACTGCGGGAGGAAACCAGAGCACCCAGAGCAAACCCACGCCGACATGTGGAGTATGTGCAAACTCCACACAGACAGTCCCCCAAGTGTGGAATCAAACTCGGGTCCCTGGCACTATGAGACAGCAGTGCTAACCACCGAGCCACCAAATCACCCAGGAGACTGGAGCCAAGCCCAGTGAGTGAAAACAGACAAAAAGGTGGTTACACATGCTCAAACTCCAAATTCAGTAAAAGCAACCAAAGCAACTAGACTCAGTTCAGAAGGCTAATTACTGAAGTTGACAGTTACAAATGGTTAGAGCCCAAGTCTTACAAGAAGAAGGGCTTATGCCCAAAACGTCGATTCTCCTGTTCCTTGGATGCTGCCTGACCTGCTGCGTTTTTCCAGCAACACATTTTCAGCTTACAAGAATGTCAAACAATTTTACTTTGCATAAAAAGCAACTTTACAACACTACTGTAGTAGCTGTAAGTGATTTTGACCAGAGATGGGATGAGTTACTGGCCCAGAAAAAAGACCTTAGCTGACTTATTCTCTCAAAAGTAGAAATTAAAATAATTTAAAAGTGAACAAGAAACTTCCCAATAAAGCAAAACAGCAATTGTCTTAGTTGTGGAGCTGCCTGGCTGATTGTTTTGAATAGCTCAACAATAAGGAAGCTACAGACAATGTAAGTGAAGCTCTATAGTTAAAATCAATGCCTGTAGTTGTATAGTAAAGGCTGGGTAAATGAGAAGGTGAATAATCACCTGGATAAGACCTGACTGCAAACTGTAAGGAGGAGATAGATTGCATCAGCCATCAGTGTATATTGCAAACATTGCGTGTTCCTTATTTTTTGTTCCCAAAAATCTAATTTTGAACAAACAAAGAAATCCATAAATATATATCTTTATTTGTAAGGAGGTGGGAATGATCTATGATTTCAGATCCTGATAGATGGTAAGAGATGGAGAGATTTGCAAGTATTGAAATCATATTTTTTATTTTTATTTGGCTTCAATAGCTACCTGCAACAGATTAAAAATATACAATAATCTTTTGCTTGAGTATTTGCACTGGAAAAGCAATTGTGTATGCATTTGTTCTGTAAATATTAACAAATTGCCTGTTCTCCAAATGAAATTATCCATTCAAAACTATTCTGTTTTATTTAACTTCTCCGTGAAATTTGTATTAGTCCACAGTGCATATTTATCTGTTCCCACCTTTGAACAAATTGTGAGATTTTCAGTTTAACTTTGTCTGGGAATGTAAAGGTTAACAGCCTGGACTAACCATGCCCCTCTAAAAACATTTAAAAAGATAAATTCTGTGTGCAGTGATTATTCTGTTAACACTCCTTGAGACTGAGGCATTCTGCTTTATTTCCTGCCTCGTAACTGTTATTTAATAGGCAGCAGAGTCCAAAGTGCGTCAGTCAGAACCCCACTGTTACAACACCATGCATCAGCTGGCCTTACATCACCATTACTTGTACCAGCCGGATACAAGTATAGTTTATGTGGAGCATGTCAGCACTTAGAAAACAGCAGTTCCACTCACATATTTTCCGATACTGAATCCCTGAAACTTGCATTTCTAGGATTACATGGAGGTTGCTAATTATTCTCCCTGTTTGCTGATTATCTATTGTTTGTGCACAGACTGTCAGCCTGCATTATCACTCATTTATTTATCAACTGTGAGCGTGTTTCACATTCTTTTAACCCCATTCCCTCATCAAGCTGTCATTTTCTGTTTATTCTTCAGTTGAGTCTGCCAGAAGTGAGGGCTTTTGAGTGCTGCTCACTTACCACATGTAATCTCACCAGAAGACTTCGCATTAATGGAAACTAGGGATTGTGACTCACAAACCCGACATTGGCAGCCAGCAGCTTCAGGTTGCTGAATGACTGGGGACAGAAATTAGTAACATAGAGAAGTGTTAGTACGTCATTGTGCTAAATGACAGGTTGGATCATTTTCTTGCATGTTACAGTTTTGTACATGTGGACCGACCAAATAGTAGCTGTTGCATCCTGCACTGACATCCACTGGTGGTGCCAGCATATGACGAATAATTGCAAGTGATCCATTAAAGGAATTTATATAGCACCCCTCACAATCTCAAGAGCACTTTCCAGGCACTTTTGAAATGTGGGCAGAGTAATGTGGGAAATGGCCACCACTATCTAGGAGGACAAGGGTTACAGATACAAAGGGAACACTGACAGCTACAAGTTCCCCTCCAAGCCATTCACCATCCTGATTTGAAAATACGTTGCTCAGTGTCGCTGGGCCAAAATCGTGGATTTCCCTCCCCAGTGGGATTGTGAGTCAGCCTACAGCAAATGGTCTGCAGCAGTTCAAGAAGGCAGCTCACCACCATCCTCTCATGGGCAATAAATGGTGACCCAGCCAGCAAAGTCTCATATCCCACGAGTGAACTAAAAAAAATCTGCCGAATCAGTTATCGATTATAGGAGCAAATTGCTGTAGATGCTGGAATCTGTACTCAAAATGAAAAATGCTGGCAATCCCAATGGCTCAGGCAGCATCCATGAAAAGTCATCTAGACTTGAAACGTTAGTTTGCTCTCTCTCCATGGGTGCTGGCTGACCGATTGTATGTCCAGTATTTTTGCTATCAATTATAGACTGCGTTGTACTTACAATTCCTTGAAGTGCCACAAGATGACAGTAGATGGCAGAATTAGACCAACATTGCAATGTTGCAATTGCTGTGACAGAACCAAAAGCCAGGACTTTACCTTTCTTCTTCTACATTTGAGGATAGGCATCACTATAACCTAGATACTGCTCCCCCTGCACTCCCCCCACACCACCCCCCCACACTCCCCCCACTCCACCAGTGGGAAGCCCCACTGGAACAAATGCCACTTGTAGCTGGGGAACATCGGAGGAAAGAGCCCTGGGGGAGCAATTTCCAGGAGCCTCCCTCCTGCCGCACCCCTATCCATATTCCCAATTACCCCTAGAGGAGAGTAAACAGAATCCCCACCTCCAATCCAGAAGGCAGGCCCTCAGTCACAGCAATGGGGATGGCTCATATTTTCCATGCCTGCCAGGAGTGAAGTTAATCGGGTCAGCGGTGAGCCAAGCCCCCTTAAGGGGTTATTAATTGACCACTGAAGAGCATTAATTGGTGACAGTTCAGAAAGATTGACCCAGGTCTTCAGAACTCAATAATCCCTGAGCTGTTGGGAAGGATGACAGTGGCAGTGGCCCTACCTCTGAGCCAGGAAGCTCTAGTTCAAGTCCTACCTGTTACAGAGATGAGAAAGTTTCTATCTCCCTGGTGTCAACTGATCTGATTACACATCTTTCCCCAGTATTTCCATGGGGGAGGAGGGGGGGAAACTCCTTGGCCATTGATGTTTCAAGTTTGTCACCTTCCATTAGATCTGTTCCAGTGTTTTCGTTTTTATTTCGGATTTCCAGCATTCGCAGTTTTCTGATTTCTGACCTGTAAGATTGCAGTTTGCTGCAAAATTCAGCTTCCAAAATCAGAGGTGAATCTTGTTGAGGTGCACATTCAATGTTTGGCACTATCTGCGTGAAATGCACACAGCAAATATGTGACCTCAAAGTTATTACAATCATAGCAATGCACAGCATGGAAACATACCGTTTGGTCCAACTCGTCTGTATAAAAATAAAACTTTTAATAATAAATTTCACACCTCTTGCTGTCAAAACATCACAACAGAGTGGGTATGGAGTTTGGCTTTTGTACTTGCCAGCTGCCCTCCAGTTGAGAGGGGTAAGAGGTTCCTTTGATTCAGTAACTTAATGTCGCAAGTAATTTATTGGCAATATCATTGACCCTGTGCAGTACGGGTGTTACAGAAAGAGCCAAAGAGGCCAGGGACGTTCCTCCTTGTATTGGACAATAAATCTCCTGACCTACTTCTTATTTATTAGCTTCTTCCAGTGTTTGGAGAAGGGCCTGTAATTTTACACAGCTCTTCCCCCAGTGACAAGATGAAACTTGGCAGAGTGCATAGACTCTTTGCAATATACAATGTGCTCATTGTTCCTGAACTTCCACCCCTTGACGATAACCCATGACTAAAGGTTCTCATTCATAAAGCTTTACAATTGTTGGTCACAGGCGCCTATTGGGAGGGAAACTGCACATGGATTTTCATATAACCCTGAAGTAAAGCAGACTGGTTCATTGATTTACAGAAAGCTCGGCACATAGAGAAGGAGACGATTTGGCCCTTCACTCCTGTGTTGGCACGAGCTCGTCAACTGAAGTCTAAAGATGTGCAGGTTAGGTGAATTAGCCATGCTAAACTTTCTCCTTAGTCTCCAGGCATGTGCAGGCTAGGTGGGTTAGTGCTGGTAAAAACCCCCATGTGGGGTTACGGAGTGGGGGGGGCGGGGGGGGCGGGGTGACGTTATGGGTCTGGAAGGGGTGCTCTTCAGAGAGTTGGTGATGACTCATTGGGCTGAAAGACCTCTTTCTGCACTGTAGAGATTCTATAATCTATGAATGGAATAAGGTCGCTTATATTCGGGATATCCCTGAATTTTCAGGGTGTCAAAGACAAAATTACAGTACATGCTGTGAGCAAATACAGGAATAAGGCCGAAAGAAAAACTGCCTTTTTTTTAACGTTATTTGTACACTTTATTAATTAGAGCAATCTCAGGGAATAAAGGCCAGTGATTGATAGGGAACAATCATCTAATCAAATCAGAATTAGAATTAGATTTTATTATCACATGTACTTAATTAAAGGAATAACAGGAGTATAATGAAGAGTGTAAAGTCACCACTTTCCAGCGCTATCTTGGTTACAAAAGTGGAATTAAAAGAAAACTGGGAGAAATAAAATGAACAGAGCCGAAAGGAAAGTGAAACGTCCAGATCTTCTTAAAAGTCGCTTCTCCAAAAAAGGTGTCAAAATATGTGGTGCTGGAAAAGCACAGCCAGTCAGGCAGCATCCGAGGAGCAGGAGAATCAACATTTTGAGCATAAGGACTGTGGCCTGAAGAAGAGCTTATTCTCGAAACGTCGATTTTCCTGCTCCTCAGATGCTGCCTGACCGGCTGTGCTTTTCCAGCACCACTCCTTTTGACTCTGATCTCCAGCATCTTCAGTCCTCACTTTCTCCTTCTCCAAAAAGGTGTATGGAACGCTCAGGCAAAAAGTGAGGACTGTAGATGCTGGAAATCAGAGTCTAGATTAGAATGGTGCTGGAAAAGCACAGCAGGTCTGGCAGAATCCAAGGAACAGGAAAATCGATGTTTCGGGCAAAAGCCCTTCATCAGCACTGAAGGCAGGGACCCTCCAGGATGGAGAGATAAATGGGAGGGGGGTGGGCTGGGGAGAAGGTAGCAAAGAGTACAATAGTGATAGGTTATAGGTT
>NC_057720.1:20215924-20221671 GCF_004010195.1 Chiloscyllium plagiosum
AGGGGGGCATGGACCTGACCAGGTAGTCACGGAGGGAAAGGTCTTTGCGGAAGGCGGAAAGGGTTGGGGAAGGAAATATATCCCTGGTGGTGGGGTCTTTTTAGAGGTGGCGGAAATGTCGGCGGATGATGTGGTTAATGCGAACGTTGGTAGGGTGGAAGGTGAGGACCAGGGGGTTCTGTCCTTGTTGCGGTTGGAGGGGAGGGGTTCGAGGGCGGAGGTGCAGGATGTGGATGAGATGCCTTGGAGGGCATCTTTAACCACGTGGGAAGGGAAATTGCGGTCTCTAAAGAAGGAGGCCATCTGGTGTGTTCTGTGGTGGAACTGGTCCACCTGGGAGCAGATACAGTGGAGGCAGAGGAATTGGGAATACAGGATGGCATTTTTGCAGGACGTGGGATGGGAACAGGTGTAAGCCAGGTAGCTGTGGGAGTCGGAGAGTTTGTGAAAAATGTCAGTTAAGTCATCATTGATGGAGATGGAGATGTCCAGGAAGGGGAGGGAGGTGTCAGAGATGGTCCAGGTGAACTTAAGGTCGGGGTGGAATGTGTTGGTGAAGTTGATGAACTGCTCAACCTCCTCGCGGGAGCACGAGGTGGCGCCGATGCCGATGGAATGCTCAGCCAGCCTGCGACTCTTGTAATGACCACTAGGAGGAGCCACGTTCTTGCTGCTGTTGTCGCTGCTAAATTCAGGGCCCGAAGGAGCTCTGTCGCTGCTTCTGCCACCTGCAATCACTGGGAAAAGCTTTGCCGCCGTTGCTACTGCCCCCGGTGGCCAGGAGGAATCACGTCCTTGCTGTTGTTGTCGCCATCAACTCAGGGCCAGGAGGAGCTCTGCTGCCACAACTGCCACGAACTCCGACCACCGGGAGGAGCCACGTCTTTGCTGCTGCTGCTGCCGCCTCATTCCACCGGGAGGCTGCCGCCAGTCCAGGCATGTCCCCCTCCCGCTGCCGTGCCCATGCCGATGACCCCTTGTGATGCAAAAGATTCCGAAGAGTCTGCTCAATTTCCCCATTCATCCAAGTGAAGATGGGGGAGAGGGGGTTGGTGAGAGGGTCACGGGGTGAGGTGGGATGGAGTGAGAGCATGTGAATGGCGGGATTGTAGAGAAAGGAGGATAGATGGGATGGGGAGGTAGGGGCTAGGGAGTTGGTGGAGGAGAAGGAGGGGGTAATGGAGGAAATAGGACCTATATCAATGGTGGGCAAATGTGTTACTTTTTCAGGAAACTTTTGCAGGGTACAGGGAGACAGTGAATTAATAGTCAGGTTTAGGGAATACAGATTAGTAAAAAGATGCTGTGTCTGAATATATATTAAGAGTGTCTGCCCCCTCTGTAGCTTTCAGGAAATAAAGACATTTCCATAATCTGCTCCTCACCTCACCGAAGCTCAGGATTTGTCTTTATTCATTCATGGGATGAGGGTGTCACAGGTCAGGCCAGCGTTTATTACCCAGAGTACAGTTGCAAATTGATGTGGGTCTGGGGTCACATGTAGCCCAGACTGGGTAGGAAGGCAGTTTTCCATTCCTAAAGGATGTTAGTGAACTAAACAATTTTTTATAATATTTGCCAAAGGCTACAGTCACCGTTAGGCTAGTGTGTTTTTTTTATTTCTGGATTATTTTAATTAATCAGGGGGGGGGGGGGGTTGGATTTGAACCTACATTAACCTGGGCCTTATGGATGACTGGTCTAGTGGCATATTCATTAGTTCACCACTCTCCCCAGTTCTTTCATGGTGTTCTGACTGTAGCACACAGCTGGGGCAACAAACCCCACAGGAACCACAATTGTTACCACTGTGCGGGCATAGATGGACAGGGGTTTCAGTGTAAGTACTCAAACCCGTCCTCCCAGGCAGCTTGCTGTCCAGGAGACTAAGTAACCAGCTGTGGAACCCATCAGACCATGGCAACTTTATATTAAGGTAATTCTTCTAAAAAGTATAATGTTGGAGACTGCATTAAGTACCCACACAATCTAATGATGTCTTGGGTGAGGGATATGGCAGAACACCTCAATGATGCCATGGAGTGTAGATTTATATTCACAGGTCTCCTCATTGTCTACCAACAATGCCCAACAAGCTAACATAACTTGTAATAAAAACAGAAAATAGTGGAGAAACTCATCATGTCTGGCAGCATCCGCGGAGAGGGTAACAGTTAAAGTTTTGCATCCAATAAGACTATTCTACATTCTCTAACACAACTTGTAACAATAAGCATTTTGTTCGAACAAGAGTGTTTTCATGTTAGGAGTCACTGCTTTTACCACAGTAAACCACGTGGGACTTTAGACCAAGTCAAAGGAAAGAGGATTGGTGCAGGGTCCTCTAAGCCAACCTCGGTCCACCACACAGGCATGAGTCTGAAATCTTCACACTGTAGAGTCCTTCCTTCACGAGGCACCACTTGTGCTGACAGTAACACACTGTACAGGGTGCAGGCTCAGTGAATGTGCACAGAGAGGTCCTACTCTTCTGTATTGGCTTCTTGATTTTAGTTCTTAGAGAAAAATTACAGCTAAAGTTTAAATACTTAAAATGTTACTTGTTGATTCATAAACTCACAAAGGTGACAGATGAGTTCACAATGAGTTAATAGGCCAGTTAAACTAGTACAGTGCGTTTGTATAATGTTCTGTGATGCACGACGTAACTCAACAAAACCCCTTCCAAACCTGCAAGCCCTGCCACCTAGAAGGACAAGAGCAGCAGAAACATGGGAACAATACAAGTCCCTCTCCAAGACACATCATCCTGACTTGGAAATATATCGCCGTTTCTTCACTGTTGTTGGGTCAAAATGCGGAAATCCTTTTTACTGAGCACTGCGAGTGTACCCACACCACACAGACAGCGATAGTTCAGGAAGGCAGATCACTATTGTGACAATACTATGGCTTTAAGAGGGATATTTTGTTTTTTCTTTGAAGAGAGGCTTTAAGACCGAGATGCTGTGCTGCCTAATTGAATCCAATAAAGTAAACAGCTTGTGAGGCCTTTTGTTTTTTAAAGTTTGAACAATAGAAGCAGCCTGAATGGGTGGAGTCCAGCTCCCGCAGAACCAAGATTTTTAGTTTTAGTTTTCCAGTAGCAGTTGCTAGGGTCTTGGATCTGGGTTTGGAAGCTGCAGTATATCCCTCCCTGCTACCCTCTCAGAGTTTTCTCTTGATGTTTTTCATCCTAGACTGGAGAATTGCTGGTGAGGCAATCTATTTTACTGAATTTGCCTTTGCCAAGGGTGTGCTTATGGGATGTTCTTATATTGGAATAGTTACTGTTTAGTTGTTGAATAATCTATTAACTTGTTAAGTTTTCCCATGGAATTAATTATTCCAATTTCTTCTTTCTTTTGTTGTATTTTAACTATAGTGTATGAATAAAATGTGTTTTGTTTCAAATCTGCAAGTTTAACCAATTGATTTACATCCAGAATGCAATAACTGGCGCTTATTTTTGAAATCAGAAGAAGTTAGGCTCTAGGCTATCTTCTTATTATATTTTGAGGGTTTGGTGTGCTCCGTAACACTATGGGGCAGCATAGTGGCTCAGTTGTTAGCACTGTAGCCTCGCAGCACTAGGGACCTGGGTTCAATTCCAGCCTTGGACGACTGTCTGTGTGGGGTTTGCACGTTCTCCTCGTGTCTATATGGATCTCCTCTGGATGCTCTCGTCTTCTCCCACAGTACAAAGCTGTGCAGGTCAGGTGAATTGGCCATGGGAAATTACCCATAGTGTTAGGTACATTAGTCAGGGGTAAGTATAGGGTAGGGGAATAGGTGTGGGTGGGTTAGTCTTCAGAGGGTCAGTGTGGACTTGTTGGGCCGAAGGGCATGTTTCCATACTGTAGGGAATCTAATCTACCTCAAGGACAATTAGGGAAGGGCTATATCCTGAAGATGAATGAAAATAAGCTAGCAGACCACATTATTTTCATATTCATGATGAATGGCAATTTATCGTTTATATTTTTCCTGAGCCTGAAAAGACAATGACAATGATTCTCAGACCAAAGTATGTTTTTATAAGCACAAATCTCTTTTTTCTTGAGTCTAATATTCTCATTATACTTTGAAGTTCCACAATCTACAAGTTCCAAAACATGTGCTGGCTCTTTTTTGTTTCGCTGTCAACAAGACGGTAAAATCTCATTTCAGTTGGGAATGATTTCTTCCAAATTTATTATGTATATTTTAGTTAGAGGAGCAGTTGTTTTGTTTAAACATGAAATAACATCCGTGCCACGCTGTGCTTGGCCCAGACTTGCTCTTGATCATTCACTAAGAGGCCCAGTTCACAACACGATCACATTCTTTAAGTTATAGCCCTTCAGGATACCTTTCAAGCTGTGTTATTTTGGAGTCGTCGACTTTTGTGTGGCTCATTCGCCCAAATGAATTAATTTCTGTCAGCAGAAAGTCAGACAGTGAAAGAGCCTTGAAAAGTGAGTCAGTGAGCTCAAAATCTACCTGCAGTCTGGATCTGTTAAGCTTTCAATAATCAATGATATTTTCCTATCAGGTCTCTCCGCAACTGCCCAGTTCCATAGGATTGTACCGCTAACATGTCTATATCTGGAACCACCTCCATCTCCACCATCCTCCGCATTCCTCCACATCTGGTTTCATCCCATCCCCCACTTCCTTCACTCATCATCGCAGTCCATGTTCTTTCACAGAGGAAGAGATTGTATAAGGCAGAGCCTCAGGAATGCAAGGGGGTGCAGCTAATTCTCTGCTATTCATAACTAAACAGATGTCTTATAATTGGAATGACTGAGGAATACGAAACAGTCTCCACCCCTCAACCTCCAACCATATCGTTTGATGAAATTTGAAAGACCGTCTCAAGAGTTTAAAAATTCACCAGTTGCTACCCCTTATATATGAGTACTAATGGGCTATTTAACATTGGTGGGCATCAGTCAATACACGTACCACCCTCTGCATGAAAAAGTTGTCCCCATTGACATCCACTAAACATTTTTCAGGAGAAGGAACTGTGTAATAGACAGAAATGTGAAAATGTACTATGGTTTCCATCATTGTCCCAACACAAAGCCTGAAGGCTCAGAAGGGCTAACACAATGGGTTTAGCATTATATAAATGTAAAAATGAATAATGGAAAATATTTTGTATCAATGAATGACATGGAATTACATCTTTAAAAAGCAGGAATAGGGTTTTCATTAATACATCAACTCTACAGCCTCAGCACACATCTCTAAATACATTAAAACCAATGAGGAGCATTCTATAATTCAATCACTTATTATGTAGAAAAATAAAATTGCACCCTCAGTAAGTTCCCACAAACAGAATTGAGTTAAATAATCAGTCAATGTTTTTATGGTGACTGTTGTGAAGTCGAAAGAGTTTATGTTCACTTTAAGACAGAAAATGTTTTCTGAATTTAAAATAAAATTAACATACACTTGATTGAGTTTTTTGAAGAAGTAACAAAGAGGATTGATGAGGGCAGAGCAGTAGATGTGATCTATACGGACGTCAGTAAGGCGTTCGACAAGGTTCCTCATGGGAGACTGATTAGCAAGGTTAGATCTCATGGAATACAGGGAGAACTAGCCATTTGGATACAGAACTGGCTCAACGGTAGAAGACAGAGGGTGGTGGTGGAGGTTGTTTTTCAGACTGGAGGCCTGTGACCAGTGGAGTGCCACAAGGATCGGTGCTGGGCCCTCTACGTTTTGTCATTTACATAAATGATTTGGAT
>NC_057720.1:20221786-20224080 GCF_004010195.1 Chiloscyllium plagiosum
TACAAGGGTTGGGAGGTCATGTTGTGGCTGTACAGGACATTGGATAGGCCACTGTTGGAATATTGTGTGCAATTCTGGTCTTCTTCCTATCGGAAAGATGTTGTGAAACTTGAAAGGGTTCAGAAAAGATTTACAAGGATATTGCCAGGGTTGGAGGATCTGAGCTACAGGGAGAGGCTGAACAGGCTGGGGCTGTTTTCCCTGGAGCGTCGGAGGCTGAGGGGTGATCTTATAGAGGTTTACAAAATTATGAGGGGCATGATTAGGATAAATAGGCAAAGTCTTTTTCCTGGGGTCAGGGAGTCCAGAACTAGAGGGAATAGGTTTAGGGTGAGAGGGGAAAGATATAAAAGAGACCTAAGGGGCAACGTTTTCATGCAGAGGGTGGTACGAGTATGGAATGAGCTGCCAGAGGATGTGGTGGAGGCTGGTATAATTGCAACATTTAAGAGGCATTTGGATGGGTATATGAATAGGAAGGGTTTGAAGGGATATGGGCCGGGTGCTGGCAGGAGGGACTAGATTGGGTTGGGATATCTGGTCGGCATGGATGGGTTGGACCAAAGGGTCTCTATGACTCTATGACTCTACAGCCACAGCTGCCAGAACAGCTTAGAGATGGGCTGTTCCAAAATAGATACATGTTACAATTGGCTGCTAAATGGATACCTGAGTTTGTTGCTGTTTTGACAACATTTCAAATTTAACCAATTAATTCCAATTATACCCAAGATACTAAAACCCCATTGAGTTTGAATTTATTGTATTGGCAACATCGGACCAATGAGAGGGAATGATGTTGGGGATATAAAAACATGGGCCTTTTGAAAATTGGTCAGAGCAATTACCACTGATCAGCACAGCAACTGCCGGAGAGCTAACTACCCATCTGACACCTTCCTCTCAAAGAAATAAGAAGGCACTCTCTATCAAAAAGTAGCTTTTCCTGTAAAAAAAGTACTCACAGTAAAAAGAAAAAAGACCCAGGGAGATCAGGAGACAGAAGATTGAAGACAGCGGAGCAGACAGAGACTGCGTGGACTTGATATAAATTAATGAACGGTTTAATAGGTGTGTTATGGAACAGCATATTAATAGAATTCTGCACAGTTTGGGGAAAGAGTATTCGGTTTGTTTCTAGTTTTGTTTAGTGTTCAGGATTAGAGTTAGGAAATGAATTGTCATTTCTCTTTAAATAGTAGACATTAGGATTTTCTTTCACTCCCTCACACTTTTAACAGATTACGAGGCAAGGTAAGCTCTTCTGGGTGTTTGGTTTTAATTAACAGAAGGGTTCAACGTCTGGGTCATAACAGTGACACTCACATTTAAATGTAAGGAATGTTGGGCACATTCTATTCATAGATCCTTCCTAGAAGACATTCCTTTGTTTCAGGCCTGGTGATGTTTAAAGCAGTAAAGTTCAAAGATCTACTCCGAGACTGTAAAAGCAGCTGTCAACATCCGACTGATCACAATGCAATGATGACTCTTGCCGACAGAGCATTAAAACAACTGCTAAACTATAATTGCCTCTGAACTGTTACAGGTAACAAATAGTCTTTTTAATGAGGAATATACAAAAAGAGACATAAACATAGATTAAAGGTAAAGTAAAAGAGTGACTACATGGAAATAAATAAAAGGGTTCGTATGAGGAATATCTGGCATGAGTGGACTGGTAAGTGTGCACTGAAGCAGATTTTGGTAAAATATGTCTCAGCAGATATTTATGAAGTAAATATTTTGCCTATTCGACCTATGATCTAGTGAATGAAGTTCAGTTCCCATGCAGGTGTCGAGTTCAAAGATCGCGCTATTTCAATACTTGAAGGTCCCATCAATCAGACATGTTAAGTATCATTTAACAGGGTCTAGATTAATTCTGCAATTAGTTATCATCTGACGACGACTATGATTAGATTAGATTTTTTTAGATTAGATTAGATTAGATTAGATTACTTACAGTGTGGAAACAGGCCCTTCGGCCCAACAAGTCCACACTGACACGCCGAAGCGTAACCCACCCATTCCCCTACATTTGCCCCTTTATCTAACACTACGGGCAATTTAGCATGACCAATTCACCTGACCTGCACATCTTTGGACTGTGGGAGGAAACCAGAGCACCCGGAGGAAATCCACCTAGACACGGGGAGAATGCACGAAGTATTAGAAATAAGATGGATGAGCTTGAGGCTCTTTTGGAAATTGGCAGATACGATATTGTGGGGATAACTGAGACGTGGCTTCAAGTGGACAGGGCCTGGGAAATGAATATTCAAGGATACACG
>NC_057720.1:20228091-20252384 GCF_004010195.1 Chiloscyllium plagiosum
AGGCAGCACCCGAGGAGCAGGAGAATTGATAAGGGCATAAGCTCTTCATCAGAAATATATGTGGGGGGGAGGATGTTGGGAGTGTTGGGGGGGAGGTAACTGGGAAGGCGATAGTTGGATGAAGGTGGAGGGGGTGATGGTGATAGGTTGGAGAGGAGGGTGGAGTGGATAGGTGGGAAGGAAGATGGACAGGTAGTACAGGTCAAGTGGGCCTGTTGGAGGGTTGGATCTGGGTTGATGTGGGGGAGTGGAGATGAGGAAACTGGTGAAATTGACATTGATTCCATGTGGTTGGAGGGTCCCAAGGCAGAAGATGAGGCATTCTTCCTCCAGGCAACGGGTGGCTTGGATTTGGTGGTGGAAGACGCCCAGGATTTGCATGTCCTTGATGGAGTGGGAGAGGAAGTTGAAATGGTAATTGAACTAGGATATGGTCCATTGCTTCCAAAATAATGCATTTGATGAGCATCCCATGAAATTTGCTAAACAATACACATCAAGTATGCTATCCACATGTGGAACCCGTATACTGCATATTTATCCATAAGATACCTAAAGAGTTAGTCTTTTAGGTGTCAAATGTCTGATATTCCTTACTCTGATAAATGTCCCTATTTGGCAGGAGGGTAGAATGTGCTCCTGTCATGGAAGAACAATTTTGTTATTTATTGTGGGATCTGAGTAGCATTGGCAAAACCAGCATTTACTGCCCACAGCTAACTGCTTTGTGCATGAGTTAGCTCCCCCCATGAAGCTCTGCAGTTCCTATGGTGTAAGTACCCACAGGGCTGGTTTGGAGGAAGTTGCAACATTTTGACCCAATGCCAATGAAGGAATGATGATATAGCTCCAAGTCTGGTGAATGTGGCAGCAGTGCAGAGCTGTGATCTGATCTGATCAGATCAGCATCTTGCTAATGGACTGGTTAGACTAAGGAACCTTTATTTTCGTGGCCTTGCATATGCCAAGTTGCTGGGACCTTTGTGGAATCTAGGACATTTTGGAAGATCAGAGACAACGTATCCACTGTCTCTGCTGCCATTTCTTTTAAGACCCATGGACCCAAGGATCATGTCCAGGGGCCTTGTCAAGCTAACAGGGAGGTAATGACTTAATGATATTATAGCTGGATTGTTAACCTAGAGACCCAGATAATGTTCTGGGGACCCAGGTTCGATTCCTGCCATGGCAGATGGTAGAATTTGAATTCAATTTTAAAAATCTGGAATTATGAGTCGAATGATGGCCATGAATCCATTTTCGATTGTTGGAAAACCCTACCTGGTTCACTAATGCCCTTTAGGTCTGGTCTACATGTGACTCCAGACCCACAGCAATGTGGTTGACACTTTTCTGTCCTCTGGGCAATTAGGGATGGGCAATAAATGCTGGCCCAGCCAATGACACCTTGATCCCATGAATGAATAAAAAACAGGCCAATGTCTGAACAATGCTTTTTCTCTTGTGATACTGATTGACTAGTTGAACCTCTCCTTCAAGGCATGTAAAGGATGACCACCCACGGCACCGGGCAAATATGCAGAAGATACCACAACCCTGATGTCCTCCAGAATTGAGGAAAAAGGTAAAATCTTCCCAGCCCTTGAGCAGAGGTTGAGAGATTATGGCAAGAGTGAGAGAAATGCAATTTTCAACATCAAGAGAAAAAATCCAGTTTTGCTTGTTCAAGTTTCAATGGCTAGCAAAGAATCTCACTGCTAAATGGTGAGGACTCTATCTCCACTTCATTCTGATCTTATCCTGCCTCATTCCTGTGCAGACTGCTACTCTCCCTGGTGCCAGTGAGAAACTTGAAGGAACTAAGTCCTGTCTTGAAAGTCTGAGTGGTTATCTGCTGCAGCTTGCTTGTGTCTTCTTCAGGCCATGACTACACCACATGGCCTTCTTCATGGGCAGTGACTACTCCCACAGACACCAACATTGACAGAACACCAGGCCCACTGCATCATTATGGCCAATCTTGGACTCATGGTGCAGCACTTCACACTGCAGTTATGAGCTCAACACCTGCCATTGTTCCTATCAGGCACAGACACATCTCCTGAATATGTACAGGTACATCTCAGGGCTCCTTCAATGGCAAGAAAGCAACTTCTCTCCTTGCTTTTACTTGGGAGCACATAATAGCTCTGTCTTGAGATGTTTGCCAGTTCTGACCAGTCAAGGGGTGGATGTGTTGATGCACATCAATGTCACACCTACAGCATGTGTTACGTGGCAAATACACTGCAACCATATGTCCATGTCAGATTCTAAGGAGAATAGTCCTCAGCCAAGTTAGGAGATTTGTGACCACTCAGCGGGTGCTGCCACATTCAATCAAGGACATTATCCAATCTCAGTCTGTCAGTCCTGCCATACCCAGCCAGGTCAGGGATTACACTCACGGCATCCAAGATGTTGTGGAAACATTAGCCTGAGGAATGGGCCAGTTTTTCCTGCAAGGGGACGCAGATAGGGGTTGAGCATAATGAAAGTGGACATAACCGCTGTTAGTGGTAGCACATCCCAGTTAGTGAACAGGAAGTACAGAAGACAGGAAAGGATAAACATTTGGGAGGATTGTGGGGTTGGGCAAGACCCATTGAGGGAAGGTGCTGCTGCATGGAACAGTGAGTCTGGTAAACCATGAAGCTTACTGGGGAGGGTTGGGCACAGTGACAGAGTTAAAGTGTGAAGTAGAAAGGAGCAAGTCGTGGCTCTCACCCTTGCAGGATGCAGAAGGACATTGACGCTGATGGAGATGAAAGTCTCTCAACACACCCCACTTTGCTTCTTATGCCATTTGCAGAGTCAGGTCACAGTTCAGAAAATCAATGCTCGACACACAAAACAACCACCTAACATCCAATCCATTCCTCATCTTGCATCATTTAAACTGGTGTCATCCTCAAATCTCTCAAACTAGGATCATTTCTCAATCAGCATGCAATCCAATTACTTTTTTTTTAGGTTCTTTCAGGGCACCTTAAGTCTATGTTGCTGCAAAGCATGGGTGACTCCAGGATCTTGACTTGTCTGAATAGCTGTGGTCCTTCAATGTAGGACTAAGCTTACCACTGCACTTTATAGGAGTAAGGTGCGACCAAAATTGGCCACAAAGTTCTTCTTTTGTAACAAAGACTGTTTTGCTTCCTATTAAAAAAGCAGTAACAACTGGCAAATGAGACTAGATTAGGTTAGGATATCTGGTCAGCATGGGCAAGTTGGACTGATAGAGATGTACAGCACGGAAACAGACCCATGATTCCAAGACTCTATATAATACTGAACCGGTGAAAGACAGAAACACCAAAAGGTGAAGTAGAAGAAAAATTGGCAGCAACAGGGAATGGAAAAAATAAGATGATATTATAAACATTGATGTGTATGTGGTGTTAAGTTACAGCTACAGTAGTACTCCAGTTTCTGAAAGGACACAGCAAGTGGATCACAGAGAAAACTCTGCAAACTTCCCACATAATAAAGCGATACACAATTTTTAAAAGTGTTTTATTTGCACCCAACCACCATCACTTATTAAGTACTGTCAGTTATTTCTATTAAAAATATTTAAAACACATTAAAAAAAGATATATTCCCCTTTGATAGACCAACAAGAAAATTCCAAACACCCAATATACAAAAGATTCCTCAAGGTGCACTTCAGTCAAAGAAAAATAGTTAAGATTTAGTCATTAAATAAATAGAATAAATTTATAACACCCATACTTGCACAATATTTCAGTACATCCTTTAAAAATTGATAAGAGTTAAAAAGATATGAAATTGCCATATCAATCAATAAGTCAGAATTATTTTTGCAATTAGTGCCTCAGAAATCAAAGTTTCTTGCTTGCTTGGTACATCGATAAATGTTTCATAGAAACAAAATATTTCTTTTCACCATAAATCTGTGAATGGTCAGTTATGTCTGTGAGGTACACTTTCACAAGAGTCATAATCTTACAAAACTCTTACAAAAAGCCAACCAGCAGCTGGTGACAGGAGTGATTGCCCATTTCCTTGAATTATGCCGACATCGTCTTCAGAGGGTTTGTTTCCGCACTGTTGTGAACAGCCTTACGTCTGCACAAACACACTGTCACTCCAATGATAATACTGATGACCAGTAGTGCTCCTACTGCTATTAAAGCATAGAAGCCAAGCCCATACTCTAAAATAGGAGCGAAAGGAGAAAAATATGATGAGGAAGAGGCTGAAACTGTATATAACATAAATCAAACATTATTACAAACTGCTGGAAATGCACAAGAAACCCATCAGTGAGCACAGGAAGTTAACGTTTCAGGAAATAAGTTGGATTTGTTCTAATGAAAGGTCTCCACCAACAACATTAACCTGCCCTCCTCTTCTGATGCTGCTGCACTTGTTGCAATGCTTATGGTTTTATTGCATAAATTAAGGGATTACTTTGGAAACTGGTACAATGAATATTCTATCATCTCTTTTTCTTCCAGGTGGCAGAGATTGCCGGCTTGGTAGGTGTTGACAGAAGAGCCTTCGAGAATTACTGCAGTGCATCTTGTAGTTGGTCCACACTGTGCAGCAGGGGTGAAGGGAGTACGTGAATGTGGAAAGTAGCAGACGACAATCAAGCAGGCTTCTCTGAGCCTCTTGCGCACTGTTTGAACTGCACTCATCCAGGCAAGTGGAGAGTTTGCCATCACACTCCTGACTTGCACCTTGCAGATGGGTGGACAGGCTTTAGGGAGTCACAACAAACCTTCAATAGAATTATGAATGGTTCATAGTTTTAGTCTGTACTTGGCAGATGCATCAATCTGTATCACTACAAAATCTACAAGACTAGTATGAGCTTGTATTTATAGAATAATACAACCCAGGAGGACACCTCTTGGTCTATTCTACCTACTCTGCTGCAGTAATCCAATTCTACTCTCCTGCTCTTCCCCTGTCAAACTTTGTAATTTATTTCCTCCATAGATATTTATCAGACTCACTTTTGAAGTTCACTGTTGAATTTGCTTCCATGGCTCTGTCAGACGGTTCACAATAACTCACTGTGTAAAAGAGAGAGAGCTTTCTTCATGTCACTTTGGTTCCTTCACCAAGTACTTTAAATCTGAGAGCTCTGGTTATTGACTATTCAGCTACTGGGAACAATTTCTCCTTACTTACTGTCTCAAAACAGTCCAGGATTTTAACACCTTTATCAAATTCCTGCTTAAATTTCTCCATTCTAGCAATGTCCCTGTCTATTTTAATTTGTTCATGAGATGTGGGTAATACTGGCTTGGTCTCTATGTACTGCCATCCCAGAGGGCAGTTATTGTTCAACAGAGGTGTGGAGTCACATATAGGCCAGACCAGGTAAGGAAGGCAAATATCCTTCTCTCAAGGACATTTATGAATCAAATGATTTTCTTTTTTTAAAAAACCATTCACAGTGGTCACCATCAGGCTATGTTTTAATCCAGACTTTTACTTACAATGTTGGGATTCAAACTCATGTCCCTAGAATATCAGGCTGGTGTCTGCATTAAAAGACCAATGAAAGTAGCTCTATGCCATTGCCCTCCATTTTCTCCAATCTCGTCACATATTCTGGTGGGGAGATTACTAAAAAATTTCTTGTTCACTAGATTCATTGAGGGGTTTTCCACATTTTTAAGAGCTTTTAAAATGAATGAAATTTGCAAGATACCGTGAGTCCCCTGGTCAAGGGTTACCTAGATTATTTTTCTTTAAAACACAAAGAAGAGAGTTCTCTGGATAAGCATCAACAATAGTAAAAGCAGAAAGTGCTGTAGAAAGTAAGTCTGGCAGCATTTGTGGAGACAGAAACTCAGAGTTCATGTTTCAAGTCCAATAAAGATGTCTCTCTCTACTAACGCTCTTTCTGCTTTTGTTTCCAGCATCTCCAAATGATGCTTTCAAATCAGCAATTTCACTTCCTTAGATACAGAGTGTACTTGAAGGATGTGGTCCCTAATAAACTTGGACTACTGTTTCAAATATAAAAGTGCTTACCTGGTGTTTTAAGATCTGTACATTTGCTTTGAGATTTTGGGCCATTTTTAAATGGAGATGTAATGTGGATTTGAACAGAAAAGCAGTAATTGATTCCCTTGTCAATCTTAATTAGTATTGTTTGATTGTTGTTAGTTTGAGTTTTCTGTAGAAACAAAGTTATTTAAAAATTACTATTTTTAATCAGGAATGCATTCAGCGAGGATTATCTAAATAGAAAATACAAATTTGCCACAATGATTGAACAAACCTGACCACTTGTGCCATCTTTCCAGTAAAACACCTTGTACTTGAGATTTGTCCCATAGATATCACGCAGTGCTTTTGAAGTCTTATTAGGAAACTTGATGCCAGTAAGTGGATCTTCTATTAACACTTTGACCTCATCTTTACTTTTTTTAAAAATTTGAAAACTTGCTTCTCCAATGTCAGCTAGAATATTTAAAAAAAATCAGCATATTAAACAAACATATACAATATCTAGCAAAAATATTCTTTGATTGCTTTTACTCTGCAACATAACGGGGAGAAAGTGAGGACTGCAGATGCTGGAAATCAGACTCGAAGAGTGTGGCACTGGAAAAGCACAGCCAGTCAGGCAGCATCCGAGAAACAGGAGAGTCAACATTTTAGGCGTAAGCTCTTCTTCAGGAAACGTTATCTAACAGTCCAATTTGTTAGCCTGCATTGAGCAGTTATCAGTGAAAGGACAGTGTTAGCCAGTAACCTCAAAAGGAACCAGCCTACAGTGATTTAACCAGATCTAGAACAATCCTTTTGCTTATTCTGACATGACTCTGAATCTGGTGCTATTAATGAGAACACAGTGGAATTCAGTAATGAGATTAGATTCCTTACAGTGTGGAAACAGTCCACACCGACTCTCAGAAGAGTAACCCACCCAGACCCATTTCCCTTTGACTAATGCACCTAACACGATGAGTAATTTAGCATGGCCAATTTACCTAACCTACACATCTTTGGACTGTGGGAGGAAACCGGAGCACCCAGAGGAAACCCATGTAGACATGGGGAGAACATGCAAACTCCACACAGACAGTCTCCCAAGGCTGGAATTGAACCTGGGACCCTGGTGCTGTGAGGCAGCAGTGCTAGCCACTGAGCCACTGTGCCACCTTTTTAAAGAAGAATGAGGAGTGGATATTGCAAACATGTACATTGATATTTCCCTTTGAAAAATACTGTGGAACACACATGTAATGGTGACGGCATCAAATTGACTGAGCAGCCAATCCGATTGAAGAATTCTTGCAAACAGCAAAACCGGAAGTACAAAGCATGTATTATAATTAAACTCGTGATTTACTAAATGCAAACATGAAAATTAGGCAATGCACATGACATTTAAGGTAAAGGATATGATTTTTATAAAACTGTCGTAATTTTAGGAATGATGAAGGGATAAGAATGACGCTCCATCTTTTTAAAATTACTTTTTCAGGGACAGTGGTTCTTGAGCAGCATTCACACTTTGGTATACTCAATGCTAACTCTCCCGACAAAGCTTAACTTGTTCAATTCTTTTATAGCTGGAAATGTGTTGCTGGAAAGGCGCAGCAGGTCAGGCAGCATCCAGGGAACAGGAGAATCGACGTTTCGGAGACACTGCTGCGCCTTTCCAGCAACACATTTCCAGCTCTGATCTCCAGCATCTGCAGACCTCACTTTCTCCTCAATTCTTTTATATACCAGAATTAAGTGTAAAAGATTGAAGCTCATATAAAATGACAGATACTAACTGTTGACTGCATCAGCATACCCTGCAGAGGGAGCAGGCCTTCACTGACAAATACTACTGAGTCCTACATTCAGTTGTACTTGTGCAACGCTAGACATTGCTGCCAGTTACAACAGGCACTATATTGATCATTACAAATGCAAATTCTGGTATCAATGGGTGTAATGCGGGGAACACTTTGACTACATTTTGACTATGTGAGTTTGCAAATGAAATAATCCTCCGCTGCAAGGTTAACCAGCTTTCCTTCCCTAAAGGATATTAGTGAGCTGGATGGGTTTTTTCTGATAATGATTTCAATGTCATCATTCGATTCTTAATTACACCTTTGTTCTATTGACTTCAAATTCTACCATCTGCCATGGTGGGATTCTAACCTGGGTACCAGAACATTAGCTACGTTTCTAGATTAATACTCTTTGATAATACCAATAGGCCACTGCCTCCTCACAATCTGGGGTGTTTGTCCATAGCTCCGCACAAATGGCAGGACTGATAATGGGATAGTTAGGTAGGCTTACAATTCTGTCAGTTTTGGCATAGATTAGAAGAGCAGGGAGGTGATGTTGGAGCTGGACAGAACTTTGGTCAGGCCATAGCTGGAGTACCGTGTGTAGTCTGGTCCCTGTGCTGCAGGAAGGATGTGATTGCATTGATGAGGTTGTAAAGGAGAATCACCAGGATGTTGCCTGGGATGGAACATTTCTGCTTTGAAGAGAGACTGGATAAGGTTAGGTTGTTTTCTTTAGAGCAGAGAAATTTGAGGGGGGACCTGATAGAGTTGTATAAGATTATGAGGGGCAAGGACCGAGTGAATAGAAAGTAGCTGTTTCCCTTAGTTCAAAAGTCAATACAAAGAGACATAATTTTAAAGTGAAAGGCAGGATGAGGGCGGCACAGTGGTTAGCACTGCTACCTCATAGTGCCAGAGACCTAGGTTTCATTCCAGATTCAGGGGGACAGCCTGTGTGGAGTTTACAAATTTCCCAGTGTCTGCGTAGGTTTCCTCCCACATTCCAAAGATGTGCAGGTCAGGTGAATTGGCCATGCTAAATTGCCCATAGTGTTCAGGGATGTGTAGGTGAAGATGCATTAGTCAGGGCTAAGTGTTGAGTAATAGGGGAATAGGTCTGGGTGGGATACTCTTCAGAGGGTTGCTGGGCCAAAGGGCCTGTTCCACACTGTAGGGATTCTATTCTGTGATCTATGTTTAGAGGGAATTGGAGGAAAACCATTTTCACCCTGAGGTTGGTGGAGATAGTTGCCTGGGAAAGTAGCTGAGCCAGGAAACCTCACAATCTTTAACAGGTACTTGGATGAGTACTTGATGTTTACTAATATTCAAACCCAGTGGTCTGTTGTGGGAAAAGGGATGAGTGCAGATAGGAGTATATTTTTGGCAGTACAGACTGGATGGGAACATGTTAAATGCAGGAGCAAAGGAGATAGGTACGTCAGTATTTATACAGAAAATAGACTTTTCTGATTCATCCCTTCATCATAAATATTGCCTTTTCTCTTTGGAGCTTGTGAAACACCTGTTGTATGCTTCCAGCAACATTCTGTTTCAGTGAGAAAGAGGGTAGATCCCAGTTAATGGTACGTTATTCCCACACTCTCCCACCATTCAACCTCTACTAGTTCTCTCAAAGCTCTGCTGGTCAAATCTTGCATCACTAGCCATTTCTCCATGCTCTCTGATCCACCCTGTCTCCTGGTCTGGCAATGTCTCAATTCTGACCTTCTCACACCTGTTTCATGTCCCTCCCTGGGACCCATTTCTCCCCATCTCTTTCACATCCTCAAGATTTAGAACCGCACTTCTCCATCCTCCAGAATCTTTGTACTGCTCCAACTCTGGCCTCTTATGCATCTTCAGCTTGAATCGCTGTCGCACGGGTCACCATGCCTTTAGCTATCTTAGCTTTAGGCTCTGGAATCTCCTCCTTAAACTCCATTGACTCCCTGTCCTCTTTATGTCCCGCCTTAAAAATGACTTCAAGATCTCAACCGACCTGCTGGTCTGCTTTCCTAATTTCCTTTTAGGTGGCACAGTCAAACATTGTCTGATAAAGCTCCTGTGAAACATCCTGGAACATTTTACTATCTTCAAGTCACGACAAAAGAACATGTTATACCAACTGCTGTAAACTCCGTAATACAGGCTGCCCCATGGTGCAGGAATAATCAGTGACACTTACTGTCCTTTAAGGGTTGGAAGGGGGAGGATGTGACCGCAGGTGGCTCATTGATTTCCTCTGTGAATTCTGCACTGTAGGTCTCCACTTCAGCAAAATAGGTCTCCGTTACATTCTGTATCAGGCTGGTCAAATCACAGCTTGTTATTTTTTGCCGGGTACATTCTGACTTCCTATTCCAGTCTGAGTCCCTACTGTTTAAAAAGAAATAAAATCACTTAAAACAAACTTACAATACAGTGGCTTAATGTTCAGAGAAAACATTTTGTTTAGTGTGTGTGTGTAGGGGGCAAGGATTAAGCCACCATTGACGCCAGTTCAGTGATAATACATCTTAACAGACTCTGCACATGGACATCCCATAATGTACACAATAAGTTTCATTTCCAGATTTGTAACACCTTACAAAATGTCACGCCTGCTTTTACAGCAGCAAGCAAGGGAAATGCCATCCTCGCTAAAGCTATTAATTATACCACAGCTGGAATACTGTGAACACGAGAATGGGAGATGGGAGTTAGAAGTTGGGAGAGATGGATGGGATGGGAAATTTGGATCAGAATCAAAGATAATGGTGGAAGGAGGGAATGGAAAAGGAGGAGGAGAGATAAGGGAGGGTTATGGGGTGATTCAGAGATGGGACTCCATCCCCCCTCATTACCAACCCTCCCGATTCTATTGCCCCTCACTCTTCCTGATTCCCTCCTCTCACAACCTGACTCTCCATCACTGAACCTCATTTCAAAAGTGTGCATAGTGCACATGTACATTCAACATGGTGACATAGAGTTTGAATTGGTGCACATGTGTGTCTCTGTATTAACACAAATGAATGTCTCTGGATTAGTGCACACACATGTCTCCACATTACAGCACATGTGTATTTCCAGATGAGCACGTGGAGCTCCAGATTAACGCACGTGCATAGTTGCCCTTAGTTGTGGATGTCAGCAAACACTGCCAACAATTAAATAGTTTACCAAATCCATTCGTTAGGTCTCAGTTTTGGTGGAAAGAGCAACCATATTGCAAAATCTAATCTTAAAAAATTGATCAAAATCTATGGAGCTCCAATAATGAACCGGAGTTTCTCTCATTCACTCAACTGCCATAAGACATAATTATAGGATGCTCTTCAAGGATATGTAATTTGCAAACTGTTCATTTAATGGACAACTTGATTGGTTATTTTTTCTAGTTACTGGAAAAGCACAGCAGGTCAGGCAGCATCAGAGGAGCAGGAGAGTCGAAGTTTCTGATTCCTGATGAAGGGCTTTTGCCCGAAACGTCAACTCTCCTACTCCTCGGATGCTGCCTGACCTACTCTGCTTTTCCAGTACAACTCTCTTCGCCTCTGATCTCCAGCATCTGCAGTCCTCACATTAGCCTGTTTTTATAGGTAGCCATGTAATGGGTTAAGTTATTTCATCTCAGCTATGGAGACGAGAATGGTGCTACGATTGGGCTTCCCACCATCAGTGGTGAAAGGGGCTGTCAGAGGGAAGGAACAAGTGGGGAGTGGAAAAGAGGAAGGAAGAACTTGCCAGAGTACCTACAGCTTGATCACTATCCCACAATCCAAGCTTAACAACATGGGCACATGTGAACCCTCAGGGTGGGACTGGAACAAGTTTTAAATCCGTCAGGTAAGTAGTCAACACCTTGCTGAGCTCAGATATTTGGAGGAGGTACCAGTGAGCTATTGGCTCCTGTCAAATCCTTGAGCATCATGCCTCAAAGCAACTTCCAGCAGTTCAGAAGTTCAAAGACTACCTGAGATAAATTGGTACACTTTGAGTTTATAAAATGGATAGCCCTCATCAAATTTAAAAAATTTAAATGGAATGTGAATGTTGCTGACAAGGCTAGCAATTGTTGTCCATCCCTAACTGCCCTTGAACTGAGTGGTTTGCTGGGTTATTTCAGAGGGCAGTTAAACAGCCAATCACATTGCTGGGGGTCTGGAGTCACATGCAGGTCAGACCAGGACCGAGCAGCTAAAACATGGTGTAGTAATGACCTAGTAGTATCATCGCTGGATTGTTAATTCAGAGACCCAGACAATGTTCTGGGGACCTGGGTGTAAATCCTATCATGGTAGATGGTGGCATTTGAATTTAATTTTTTTTAAAATTAGAATTAAGGTTCTAATGACCATGAATCCATTACTGATTGTCGGAAAAACTCATCTGGTTCACTGATGTCCTTGGGGGAAGAAGCTGCCATCCTTATCTGGTCTGGCCTACATGGGACTCCAGACCCATAAGCAATGTGGTTGACTCTTAACTGCCCCCTGCGCAATTAGGGTTGGACAATAAATACTGACCTAGCCAGCAATGCCCTCATCCTGTCAATGAATAATAAAAAAAGATTTGTGAACCAATTGTGATTTTCTGCCAATTGATGGTAGTCCCAGTGCACTCCCCATAGACTGTGAAGCTATGTTTCAATGTCAGATTGATTCACTGAATGTAAATGCTACTCCCTGTAGTGGTTTGATTTGAACCTACACCCAGAGCATTATTAATCGAGTGATGTTACCATTTCACCACTACCTCCCCTTTAGTAACGCCATTTGGATATTCGGGGAAAAAGTGCTTTAAATTTTCTTTCAGCCCAGCTCAAATCAGAGATGGGAGGGTGTTTTCTTTTTCAACTCTCAATACTGTATAGGTTTTAACAAATCATCCCAGACTATTTGCTAATATTTCAGATATATCCTGTTACCAGAAGCAGTGAGTGAAATAAATTGCTTGTTCACATTCCCATAGCACCACAAATGAAATATTGCCCAAGGCAACAGTTGCTGCTCAACTGCATGAATAAAGAAAACTAGTTACTCTGTTTCTCTTGCCAAAATTTAACCTTATGCATGATCATCTGCATTAAAACGTTGCTGTCAGTCCTGAAGATTAATTATGCTGTGCGTGAAGCATAGCTAAAACACTCCAACTTAGTTCTGCAGTGCAGGCAAAATCATGTGAAGTGAAAATGTTGGGCAGGATTTAATGCTCTTTATATTGCCAGTTCATCAAATCACAAAGCACAAAAGGGGGTCATTTGGGAAATCGTGCCTGAGCCTGTTCCAGTCATCAAAAAGAACTACCAATTGGTTCCACTCCCTTCTTTTTATCACACCAAGCCAGTCATGGAAGTATTTTCTCTTAAGTAGGACTCTATTCACTTCCAAATTGCTTTGACAGCCCTGCTGGCGTGCTTTATAGATTTTAACAACTCACTGAATTAAACCCTCCTCTTTATCTCCCTGCTGGCTTTTTGTTTTGCTGATTATCTTTAATCTGTGACCTTGGTTACTGACGTTTCTCTCACTGCAAAATCACTTACCTGCTCTATGAAGACCCTCGTTAACTTTGAACGCCTCCAATAAAATCAGAAACCAACCACCTCTGTCCTAAGCTTTTCTCCTCTATCTACAGTCATTAAGTACCTTGTTGCTACTGGTGCCATGAACAGTCAGGTTTAAACTTAGCAGAAGGGTGCCTCCTTTACTTTATGTTACAGAATCCCTACAGTGTGGAAGGAGGCCGTTCGGCCCATCCCAACCATCCAAAGAGAATCCCACCCAGAACCACACCCCTGCCCTATAACCCTGCATTTCCCATGGCTAATTCATCTAGCCAGCACATTCCTAAGCAGTATGGTAAATTTAGCATAGCCAATCTACCTAACCTGCACATCCTCGGACACAAACAAAGCGAACTCACGCAGACAATGTGCAAATTCCACACAGACAGTAGTCTGAGGTTACAATAGAACCTGGGTCCCTGGTGCTATAAGACAGCAGTGCTAGCCACTGCGACAACATACTAGGCTGGCTCCCTCTTTATACTGCCAGCAAACCTTGAAGCTTTAGGATTCCGGCAGTGAACAGAGAAAATCTTTCTTATTTAGGACTTAGCAATCTGGTAATATTACCCCAAAATCTTAAAGACAATAATCACATTGTGTATAATACTAGAGTCAAAGGTTGATAGTCACATTGGGTTCAGTGTTCATTTCCAGGAATTTACGTGAAATTCAAAATGCAGCTGCAACTGCACTAATAGTGACAGACTGTGTGAAAATAAAACCAAATACTTTTACTTAACGAATAAAGAAGGAAACAAAAACTGTTCCAGCTCTGAGTTTTTGGTTTATTTATTCATGGGATTGCAGCATTGTTGGCTAGATAACTGAGGTTCTGGATCATTAGTCCAGTGGCACTACTGCCTTCTCTGTCAATATACTTTCATTCTTAATCCATCTTAGATCTGTGTTGAAATCTGTAAAACTATTACTTCAACCTGTTCATTGATTTGGACCATCTGCCATTCACCTTCAGCTGTCACAATATTGGTGAAACTGACACATTTACGTCCTCAGTTTTGCGACCGAAGATCTGTGCCTGGCTTTGTCAGTTATTGTGCGTTCTTCCCAGGAAATAAAGAAATCAAATATTTTCTTTGAACTTGCCAATATGAATATCTATTAAGTCACAAATCTCTATTAAGTCACTGGCTGGTCCAACATTTATTGCCCATCTCTAACTGCCCAGAATGCAGTCTGGAGTCACATGCAGATCAGATCGAGTCAGGATGGCAGATTTCGTTACGGAAAGGACCTTAGATGGATTTTTCTTTACGACAATCAACTATGGCTACATAGTGACTATTAACTTTTAATTGCACATTTTATTGAATTCAAATTCTACCACCTAAACCCATGTCCCTGGAACATCATCCTATGGTTCTGGATTCAAGATTAGAATGGTGCTGGAAAAGCACAGCAGGTCAGGCAGCATCCGAGGAACATGAAAATCGACATTGCGGGGCAGGAGCCCTTCATCAGGAATGAAGGTTCTGGATTGCCAATTACATCACGCATTATATATTTAATTTTCTTCAACTGACATTCAGATAAGGACATGCCTTGCTTCTCAAGCGTGATATTGCTTGAATGTGAAATTGGCTGCCATCAACCTATAAGTTTAGGAAGCTGCAGGGGTGGGGGGGGGGGGGGGTCTGTAGGGTGGTATAGAATACCCATGTCTTGGTCTAAATAGAACAGTCACTTGTAGTTAATGCGATATAATTAATTGTTTATCAGCAACTAGTTATAGGATACATTTATATAATTGCCATTGTTACAGAGACTTTGAGGAGGCCCAGATATTAGATCTCATTCCTTCAAGAATTTTCATTAGAAGTTGCAGCTGTAACAACATAGTGAGTTGGCATGCCCAGGCAGTACTTTTACACAGTGGTGCCTGAAAAATGGTCATAAACAAATCTTCCCACTCTATCCAGGCAACTGTTCTTTTTCCCTGTTCATACAGATTTATGTTTTCCTTCATGAAAGTCAGAAACCTATGTCTAGCTGATGATTTTCTTTCAAACGTACGGGTCCATTGACTGCCATATGATTGAAAAGCCAAGGGGAGAGATTAATCAAGGAGGATTCTAAAACCCTCAAGATCAATTGCAAGTCTATAACTTTGTTTTTGGAGATCTAATCTTCAAAGTCTGTTTGATAAATGACTTCAGCTGCCATTATGTTAACAAACAATTCTGAAATTGGAGCTCTATACCCTAGATATCATCACAACCTTTTATTTGTGTGCAGGACTCTCTTTTGATTCACTAAATCCATACACAAATGCTGAATACACTTGCAGTACATTCCAGGTAGGTTACTTTATTGCAGGTGTTGAATTGTTCAGTTCCAATGGGCTGTGTCACACAGACAGGAATGGAAGTGCACGGACATGAATTTCTTGTGTCAGGACATTGAGTAACTGCTGATTACAGAACAATCGTTTCCATGCATTTCCATGATTTTTGTTGAATCATAAAAGCCATTCTGCCCATCAAGTATGTGCTGTTCTTTTGCAGAAAAATCCTGTTAGTGCAACAGACCACCAGTCCCCACTCCATTCTCCATAGTGTTGCAGTCGGTTCTCCCTCTATGAAGTATGAATCCACTTTCCTTTTTGAAATCCAACACTGAATCAATTTCTACCACTTTCAGACATGGAACTACCAGCTCGAGTTGGGACAGAAAATAGTGTAACTTTGGTTGGTCTGATCTACATTAATGCATTTCTTATTAGTTATAATTATAAAGAATAAATCTTTCCATCAAATAAACTACAATACTGAAGTTTTATGGATTATATACACACACACACTAACATATATCTTCTTTCACAGAAATTTGAAAATAAACAGCTGAAGATATTTTACTTATACTTATTACTGTCACTGTAGCAATAAATTAAGCGAGAACAAAAACAAAATAAAAGCAAAATACACTGTGCACAGCAAATCTTAAACAAGAAAAGCGTTGGAAACATTCAACAGGATTGACAGCATTGTGGACAGAGAAACAGTTAACGTGCCAAACATGTAACTATAATCACTATTCCTTCACTAACACTCGGTCAGAATCCTGGAACTCTCTACCTAAAAGCAGTGTGAGTGTACCTACACCCTAAACACTGCATCAGTTCAAGAATATGGCTCACTATCACCTTCTCAGGAATGGAGTTCTCACAGTATGCTTAGAATTCCTTTCTTACCAAATACTACATGTGACTCGCTGATGGATTTTGCAATGGGAAATAAATCAGATTAATGCTCATCAGCAGTAAACAAGGAAAACAGCAAGGTAAAATAATTATGAAATAGTATTTTTAGCTCTTTGATTGGAAAAGACATCATTAAAAAACAATAATTAACAGGAAGTGTTTCTAATTCAAGCTGGTACCAGCATTAGTGGCAAGGTTAAGCGCGGCGGGGAGATCAAGCTGGTGGTAGAGGAGCCCAGCCCAGTGGAGATTGAGCCCTTTTGGGGATTGTGAGGCCGGCAAAGCTAAGCACTTAAGAAGGACTTTGGATTAGAGTGGTGCTGGAAAAGCACAGCAGGTCAGGCAGCATCCGAGGAGCAGGAAAATCGATGTTTCGGGCAAAAGCCCTTCATCAGGAATGGAGGCAGGGAGAGCTGGAAGGTTGGAACTGGGGTAAGGTGGAGGGAGGGGAAATGAGGAAACTGGTGAAGTCTACATTGATGCCCTGGGGTTGAAATGCTCCAAGATGGAAGATGAGACCTAAGAAGGATTGTAATGTTGAACTTGTTACTTTATTTCTTTGTTTTTCTACTTTATAAGAACTGCAATGTTGAACTTTTAATTTAATTTCTCTTTTCTTCGACTTTGTACTTAAGATTTTACACTGAGGTACCTTTGTACCTAAGATGGCGCCAGGGAATGCCGACACTGCACACCTTTCACTGTACTCCTACATCCCTGTACACATGACAATAACATCTAATTCTAATAAAGTCTAGGAGGGTAACTGCGAATGGAATTGAAATGGATAAAAATGTTTCTAGACAAAGAAATAGATCAGGAGTGGAAAACATTTCAAATTTTGTTCAATGAAGTTCAGGAGAACTTTATTCCTAAATAAAAATCAAAAATATTGATACATTATGGATAAAGAAATAAAGGTAATGTTGTATGGGTATGTCAAGCTGCATCTGTTGCTGCAACCATGCACTTTAAGGATAGGAAACTACAGGATCTCTATGGTCTGTAGGGTAGAAGATAATCACTTCCTGGCTTAACTTAAAGTGTCTTGTTGCCAACAAGATATCATCAGCCATGCCCTTTAAGTCAACTTTCAATTATCCCTGGGACGTCTGGGTATTTGTTATGAATGTTTGCTTTGAATGCTGCGTACACTGCTGCACAATGTAGTTTTTATTAACTGTTTCACTCACATTGTTTCATTTTATGCTGATCAGATCAAGGAGCAGCCACAGTTAATGAATGTCTTTATTTCTTCAACTTTGTGTGACCATTACTTTCATCTCCTCACTGTTATCTTCAGGCTCGTTATTGTCACTGGAACATTAGCCTGGCTCTAGCCCTCATTTTCCTGGTTTAAAGTTAAAAATCACACAACAGCAGGTTATAATCCAACAGGTTTAACTGGTTTAAAGTCTGTGCCACAGCCTGAATGTATACTTTCCATGAGGTGTAAGATACTTTCCTAACTGAGTACAATGTTATTTAATGGGAGGCCTTTATCTCACACCAGGATTTCAGTCTTGCATTCATCTTTCTGATCTGTTTATTCTCATGGCAATTAACACATGGTTCACTGGACTCCAGAGGTTAACAGCCATGAAAAACATTTTCCTCAGCTGCAACATTCATGTAGAACTCTGAGCTCAAAAACTGCTTGAATTTATGTAAAACTCTGGTATCTCACTTTTTAGATTAGAATCAATCTAAACATCATGGCATAGACAGAGAACACAGGGGGCTAACACCTTCAACATATTGTCTAGCTATCACCATTGTTAACAGCTAACCTGAGAATGCAACTTTTTAAAAAAGGTTTTGTGATTTACACATGAAAGAAGTGAACCTATCACTGTATTCTAATAGATGAAAGGCCTAATAGACAATCAATTTTTCAATGTATAATTTCAGTTACATCACACTGTAAATTTTTGCTATACATTCTGTGTTACGATGGAGCCATCCACAATCACCTGATGAAGGAGCGTTGCTCCGAAAGCTAGTGTGCTTCCAATTAAACCTGTTGGACTATAACCTGGTGTTGTGTGATTTTTAATTAAATTTTTGGATGACACCAAAATTGGCAGAGTTGCAGATAGTGGGGAGGATTGTCAAAGGATACCGTGGGATATAGACAGATTTGGGAAGAAAAATAGCAGATGGAGTTTAATCTGGACAAATGCAAGGTGATGAAATGCAAGATCAAATTCAGGTGTGAATTATACAATAAATGGCAGAACCCTTAGGTGCATTGACATAGAGAGGGACCTGGATGTACAGGTCCATAGATCCCTGAAAGTGGCAACACAGGTGGATAAGATGGTTAAGAAGGCATACAGCACGCATGCCTTCATCTGCTGGGGCATTGAATATAACAGTTGGCAAGTTATGTTACTGTTGTACAAAACTTTACTTAGGTCATATTTGGAATATTGTGTACAGTTCTGATTGCCATGCTCCAGAAGGCCATGAATGCTTTGGAGAGGATGCAGAGATGGTTTACCAGGATGTTGCCTGGTCTGGAGGGTTTTTGTTATGAGGGGAGATTGGATAAACTCAGATTGTTTTCACTGGAAAGGTAGATGCTGAGGGGCCACCTGATCGAGGTTTACAAAACTTTGAGAGGCATAGACAGAGTGGATACTGAGAGGCCTTTTCCCAAGGTAGAGAGGTCAACTACAGGAGGGCACAGGTTCAAGGTGAGAGGGGGAAAGTTTAGGGGAGAAGTGCGGGGAAAATGTTTCACACAGAGGATGGTGGGTGCCTGGAATGCACTGCCAGTGAGAGGTGGTGGAAGCAGGCACATTAGCAATGTTTAAGGTGTATCTTGATAGACACACTCTACGGGAGGTGAACGGGAGGATGGAAACCACATATGGGTAATAGTAGCAGGTCTAAATAAAGACTAGGAATCAGCTCAGGGCTGGTGGGCTGAAGGGCCTATTCCTGTGCTGTATTGTATTACAACTTAGCTGTCTCGCTCCTTCCTCTTGGGGCAGTTTCCAGCTCCACAGTGCAAGGTTGGTATCCTGGCATCTCTCTGCAGTCTTCACTCTAACCATTATGAGTACATTGTGCCTGTTGGACAAGTCCAGTACGTGCAGGACCTCCTCTGCTACCTCCTCGGTTCCGCCTTTCCCTGTCCAATATCTGCCCTTCCCGAACCTCTAAAGGCTGCCTGTTCACTGGAGCAAGCTATACAGAAATTTCTTCCCTTACAAGCTGGAGGGCTGCTGACCCACATTCCAACACAAAACGACTGAGCTGCTGTGATTCAAGACAGAGCCATTTCCTCCAGATGTGGCACCAGCTCCCACATATCACAGCCCTGACATACAGCCTATGTCATCATCACGCATCTTTACTCATTTTCTAAATTAGGAGCAATTTATTTCTAGATACCATAAAATCAAATGAGATCAAGATTAATTAGTTTATTATTCATTAGAATTAATTAGCAATTAAGGTTATTAATTGTGCAAAGCCAATCTTAATTAATACAGTTTGAATACTTTTAATAATGGTCTCTATTTTTTCCCCACTTAGCTTTATTCAAGTCACTTAGCTGCTTAGGTCTATTTGTTTCCCTAAAGGATCGTATCATAATTCTTGAGCTAATGGATACATTAAGCATTTATGACCCAGACTCTACTATTCCTCCTGCCGGACTAAGACGTCCTTTTTCAATTTTTTCCAGTCATTTGCCTGATATCAGCTATTGTCCGCTGTCACTTCTCCTGTTAAACTGTTAGTACTGGAGGTTCCTGTTCTCTTCCACTTCTCCTGTTAAACTGGCACCTGATGCCTTTCTCAAACTCATTGAATCATTCTTGCATTGATGGATCAGGTGAGTACCATTGTATGCACATTCCATCTTAGAGAACCAGAGCGATGTAGAAAGCTAACATTTTCCACTGTGTAAACGATCCTGTAACAAAACAGTTCCTACACTCAATGCACAGTCTAACTCTATTACATTATAGAGTCCAAGCAACAACAAGGATATTAGGGCAATTTGCCTGTAGCACACAGTGAGTAAGGAAGTACCATAAATGGAAGTATTTAGGGCAGATTAATGAAGTTGCTACAGCGACATTGGGTGAGCTCAGCAACCACATGATTCAGCGCTACAGCAAATTAACTTCAAGTCCTTTTGTGTATCTGTCATACTGGTGTCGGGAGAAGAGAGACAGTTCAACAAAACAAAGATCCAGAATTCATGTATTAATTCCCAGTTAACTGTACGTCACAAGGAATAATTTGCACTATTGGTGCTAGTGAAATTTGTAAAATTGTGGTTAAAATAGACCTAGGATTCTTAGCAGACTTGATGCTTAACACGACTAACAAGTGCAAAGTAGTAATCAACAAAGTGTTGAACACCATGTTGCAACTGTACAGGACATTGGTTAGGCCACTTTTGAAATACTGCATTTAATTCTGGTCTCCTTGCTATAGGAAGGATGTTGTGAAACTTGAAAGAGTTCAGAAGAGATTCACAAGGATGTTGCCAGGGTTGGAGGGTTTGAGCTATAGGGAGAGGCTGAACAGGGTGGGACTATTTTTCCTGGAATTTTGGAGACTGAGGAGTGACCTTATAGAGATTTATAAAATCATCAGGTGCATTGAGAGGGTGAATACTCAAGATCTCTTTCCCAGGGTACGGGAGTCCAAAACTGGAGGGCATAGGTTTCAGTTGAGAGGGGAAAGGTTTAAAAGGAGCTAAGGGGCAATGTTTTCACGCAGAAGGTGGTTGCCAGGGAGGCTGGGACAACTACAACATTTGAAAGGCATCTAGATATGTATATGAATAGGAAGGGGTTTAGAGGAATATGGGCCAAATATTAGAAAATGGAACTAGATTAATGTAGGATATCTGGTCGGTATGGACGAGTTCGACTGATGGGTCTATTTCTATGCTGTAACATCTCTATGACTCTGTGACGTGGCCAATTAACAGAATACCAGTCATCATCAGTACTATCAAGGCTCAAGTTCATATACATTTTTGGACCGCTAATTCTGACTGCCAACAAACCAGGCACTGAACTACAATGCAGATAAAAGCCAAGAGCTGATGAGTAGCATCACAGATGTGAACTAGTAGGAAGCATTTATGAAGAAAGGAGAAGGGGTGCTTATACAAGAGTCAAAGGTAAGAAAAAGGTAATACTATTTTTGAGGAAGGAAACAGATTCAAACCAGTAACAAAAAACATAAAGGACTGATAGAAGGAAGTTTTTCCTCACACACAAGAACCAAGTTTCAAGATCAGGAGGTGGAGGCAGAGAAATCTGGGCATCCTTTAAGAAACAATTATACACTGATGGGGTGGTAAATGTCACCTTTCTGGATGGATGAATCAAATTCACCCAGTGGCCTGAGGTTGTGAAACAATAGGTGTAAATGATACCTGTTCAGACATGCACTTCAGATCCTTTGATATTTCTGCTGAAACCAATTGTTGCTGGTTACCTGAGCTTGTTCGCAATGATATAAGTTCCCATACCAGCAGCAATAATATTGGGGCAGTTTCCCATAAGCGTTACTAACACTGTTATGGAAATACTCAGGGTAGGTTAGTTAAACTGAAAGTGGCTGAGTTCTTCATCTACATGACTCAATGCTACTGTGAATCACCTCAAGTCATTTAGTGCATCTGTCAATCTGGCAATGGGAGAAAAGTAGACAGATCACTGCAACAACAATTTTCAGGTCCGGAGGCCAAAACAAGAGCTGCAAAATATTTCAATCAAGAAATTTTCTGCTTGATGCCTTGTAGGATGACAGAGTGAGGGGTAAGAAAAAGGATACTCACTAATGTTTTCTTGTGGGCAATTAGGGATGGGCCACAATGCTTACGTCCCTAGGATGAATTCAAAAATTACTTTTGCAATTTAAAAACAAACGTTCCAATATTTAATAAAATGGGAATGAGAATTCACACTCAAAGTTAACTTTTAGTGCCTGCAAGGTTGTTTAGCAATAATGGAAATGGCTATTGGGTCACATATATTGGAATGTACATATCGTGACTTTTTCTAGACAGGTTCAGGGGGTAGTGGTGACTCAAGCACCGTCACTTCACACCGTTCCATGCATTTCAATGTTGGTCTTACAGTGAAATATTAGTGTAAGAAGCTTCCAGGAGAATTAAGCAATGTAGTTACGAACTTCCTGATTTCCATGCTTAACAGTACTTGTGTGGTTACCAAAAGTTGTTGCCTATTACACTCTAATAAGAATTTTCCATCAAATCCAGCCCACAAAATCTGATTATGAATTACAAGCCGCAGTCACCCTCGCGTCATAACATCCTGTTTGTCATGAACAGGAGTAGATTTGCAGAACCAAATGACCTCCGTTGCTTTTATTTAATATGAATGCAATATCTTTATCTGCAGATAGAGGTTATCAGCATCATGATAGCTTGGAAGTTTTATGAAAGACTTCAATGCCAGACTTGGTTGTACAATCATGCAATTAGAGTGCTAAACTCCAGCTAAGCCAGTTTGTGGAATGCAGTCACATGTTAAATTCCAAAACACACTGATTTGCCACTTAAGCCCCTTTGCACTGCTGATGGACCTCAAACCCATGCCAGGTAGTTTTCTTCCAGAAGTTCACAGTGCAACATTTTAGAGTCATAGGGATGTACAGCACGGAAACAGACCCTTCGGTCCAACCCGTCCATGCCAACCAGATATCCCAACAACACAATCTATTCCCACCTGCCAGCACCCGGCTCATATCGCTCCAAACCTTCCTATTCATATATCCATCCAGATGCCTTTTAAATGTTGCAATTGTACAGCCTCGACCACTTCCTCTGGCAGCTCATTCCATACACGTACCACCCTCTGCGTGAAAACGTTACCCCATAGGTCTCTTTTATATTTTTCCCCTCTCACCTTAAATGTATGCCCTCTATTCTGGACTCCCCCACCCCTGGGAAAAGACTTTGTCTATTTATCCTACCCATGCCCCTCATGATCTTATAAGGTCACCCCTCAGCCTCCGACACTCCAGGGAAAACAACCCCAGTCTGTTCAACCCTGGCAACATCATTGTAAATCTTTTCTGAACCCTTTCAAGTTTCACAACATCCTTCCAATAGGAAGGAGACCAGAATTGTACGCAATATTCCAAAAGTGGCCTAACCGATATCCTGTACAGCTGCAATATGACCTCCTAACTCCATTTTACTCGAGATTTGTTTGGGACGTGGAACTGCACTCACTTCAGATTGCTAATATATGTGCAAACATTTGAAAAGAGCCATTATGGTACATCTGATAGCTTTCCCATTATAGTGCTTTCTTGGAGCAGTTTGCTTGCCCCATGTTGTTGGTTCTGGATTAGTGGTGCTGCAAGAGCACAGCAGTTTAGGCAGCATCCGAGGAGCAGTAAAATCGATATTTCGGTCAAAAGCCCTTCATCAGGAATAAAGGCAGAGAGCCTGAAGCGTGGAGAGATAAGCTAGAGGGTGGTGGGGGTAGGGAGAAAATAGCATAGAGTACAATAGGTGAGTGGGGGAGGGGATGAAGGTGATAGGTCAGGGAGGAGGTTGGAGTGGATAGGTGGAAAAGAAGATAGGCAAGTAGGACAAGTCATGGGGACAGTGCCGAGCTGGAAGTTTGGAACTAGGGTGAGGTGGGCGAAGGGAAAATGAGGAAACTGTTGAAGTCCCCATTGATGCCCTGGGGTTGAAGTATTCCGAGGTGGAAGATGAGGC
>NC_057720.1:20252566-20329021 GCF_004010195.1 Chiloscyllium plagiosum
TGGGAGGGTGGGTTGTAGGAGGGGGGGGGGGGGGGGGGGCGTGGACCTGACCAGGTAGTCACAGAGCGAACAGTCTTTGCGGAAGGCGGAAAGGGGTGGGGAGGGAAATATATCCCTGGTGGCGGGGTCTTTTTGGAGGTGGCGGAAATGTCAGCGGATGATTTGGGGTTTATGTGCTCAGTTGCAGTAGGTTAATTAACATAATGATCATTGGCAAATTACCTCAGAACTCTCAAAGCACCTTTTAATGACACACTGTAGCCCAAAGATCTTGCCAATACCTTGTGTCTCTTTTGGTGCTTCCTACAGAAGACATGTTAAAGATTTGTACTCACCTGCGTAGCTTCACAGTGTACACAGTGTTTTTCAAGGTCCCCTCCCATTGTAGTACAGTGCGGAAATTGAATGATATCCACGTTAGGTTTGTAACAGGTTGCTGTGAAATACCTGTAGATTTTGGGAAAAAAAGCTTATATTTCCATATATTCACCAGAAACATATTTTGCAAACCACAGCATTTTCATTGAAAATAAATCCCAGGCAGGAGTAACTTTCAACTGATTGATCTTGGCTTTAAAGTAGGTCAGAGGTCACATGATACCAGGTTATAATACAACGGATTTATTTGAAATCACAAGCTTTCGGAGCACTGCTCCTTCACCTGACAAAGGGGCAGAGCTCCGAAAGCTGGTGATCCCAAATAAACCTGTTCGACTATTACCTGGTGCCGCGTGACTTCTGACCTTGTCCACCCCAGCCCAACACTGGCACCTCCACACCTTGGCATAAAAGTAATCAGAGATACTTGAGAATCTTTGGATAAATCCTGCTTCGTGACAAAGGCAGGGTCAATGGGGCAGATTGAACATTAGTGTGGAGTAGGAGTGGGCCGTTTGACCCTTCGGAACTTCTGCACCGTTCAATAAAATCACGGCTCATCAGATTACTCCGTATTCCTTATTACTCCACAACTTTTCACTTCGTTGTTTATCAAGAATCCACCAATCTCTGCTGTTAAAATGTTCAAAGTCTCTGTTTTTTAGGAAGAAAGTTCCAAAGACTCACAACCCACTGTAAGAATAAAATAGTGCCTCGTCTGTATTAAACGTAAGAACCCTTATTTTTACACATATGCACCAAACTAGTCGAGAGTAATGTTGTGCAGATTAAATAACACATCGGTATGTAGTCTTACCACTGGCTGTACTGTTACCTAACAGTAAGTGAACACTGACATATTTTCACGCAGACTTCATCTGATGTGAAATACGTACCGAACCCACAGGAGGAAATGCAAACTATTTATTGCCATCTAGTTATTAAAAATGGAAAGTTGCATTTGCTGCATGTGGTCATAAATGCAGATGTGAATGATACTGCCACAAATGCTGCAGCTTCTATCGAGGTTTTGATTTGAGGTTATTTGCTATTTTAAAAAAAAAACAGCGTTCATGACAAACAGCAATCCGAAGTCTTTGACCAGTTTACCTGAAGTAAGTCCACAGCGAAGACAAATAATGGCAAATCCCAAACTGATGACACTACTGGCACGAGAGTCCATGCTTACTGTGAGATACAGAAAACCAAACGGATACAAGTCTCCTCTCGCCTATAAGCCAAGTCCCAAGTCGTAGCAGCGAGTTCTCCCTCCTGTTGCTGGTCGATAATCAGCGGTCCAATTGATTCCCCGAAGATTACTGAAGGCAGTGTATTCACAGCGACTATCCCCACTCCTCTCCCTCCCATTGCCAACCAGCTGCGAATATAAAGCCAGTACTCAGGAAAGAAAAGGGGCTGTCCTTCCCTCTACGGATAGCCAATAAAAAAAGGGAACGGCTTGTCCTCGGCCCTCCCTCCACTCAGCAATCGTAGTTGAGAGGAGACGGTGAGGCACACCTGAGCAAACTGAACATTTCAAACAAACTATTTCTGTTCCACCAAGCTATGCCGGTCGGCTATATTAAAGGAAAGTTACATTATATGTTAAAACAACTCGCCAATTTCTTTATGTATAGGTTATACCCAGTCTTACAATAGAAGGATTTCTCATTTCAGCTAGAAAACATTTGGTCTCATTCCTCTACTCTAGCCCACAACCTTTATAATCGTAAAAGTGTTTTGCTATCATTCCTAACCTTTAAGGCGTGCCAGAGTGCTGTGCAATTATTGGAGCACATTTGCAGTGGCTGTTGTAAAAATCAACTTGCATTTTCAAAACGATGATAGATTCTGTCTACTTCACCCTCTGTTTCTGAAGGGGCATTCCATATCCCAACAATTCTCTGTGGAAAAAGAAACTCCTACTTGTTCCTACATTTTGGTCTTAAATTCGTGTCCTCCAATTACTGACTCATCAACAGGCAGAAACAGATCTTTCCTGGAAATCTGATCCAAACCATCTCATAATCTTGAACATCTCCATCCCAGACTCCTCAAACTTCTCAGCTGCAGCAGCTGTGGCTTCTCTAATGCAAAAGCAACATACTGCAGATGTTGGAAATCAGATATAAAACCAGAAAATGTTGGAAATATTGCTCAGGACAGGAAGTCTCTGTGGACACAGGCAACAATCGAGACAACATTTCAGATTGGTGACGTTTATATCCAGAAGTCAATGATACAAAAGTCACAGACCTAAAACATAACTTTTTTTCTCTTCACAGATGCTCCCTGACCTGTTGAATATTTGCAGAAATTTCTGATTTTGTCACCCGTACTTTTTTAGTCTCTCCTTATGACTGGAGCTTCTCACCTTCTGTAATTGAATATCCTTCCACGCTTTTTCCAGAATCTCCCTGAAAGAGGGTATCCCATATTGAACATTGTTTTCCAACCTGCTCAAACCAATAATTCACCACTAGCTGTTTGTTTTCATTCTTTTTTTGTTTGTTTTTTGCTTGTCCTATCATGATAGTGTTGTCCCAGTCAAATTCATGTTGCTTGTCATCTGCGTGTGTGGCTACTAAGGATAGCTGGTCGTGTCGTTTCATGGCTAGGTGGTGTTCGTGGATGCGGATCATTAGCTGTCTTCCTGTTTGTCCTATGTAGTAGTTTGTGCAGTCCTTGCATGAGATTTTGTACACTACATTGGTTTTGCTCATGCTGGGTATCGGGTCCTTCGTTCTGGTGAGTTGTTGTCTGGTGAGTTATAGGACAAGTCAAACAGAGAATAGCCTAGAGGCATGGCACTCATCCACAGATTCAATCAATAAGCACATCAACCTGGACCCAATATACCGGCCACTGCAGCGGACAGCTGGAACTGACAACCGGAAGCGGCAGATTCAAACCACTACAAATGCTGGAGGAAAGATCATAGAAGCGCTTCACAAGAGGCTCCCAAGCACTGAGGATGTCATCTAGACAGGGGACGAAACGTCTGCAACACAAATTCCCAGCTCGGCGAACAGAACCACAACAACGAGCACCCGAGCTACAAATCTTCTCACAAACTTTGACCTTTATTTTACAACTTGATTAGGACTCCCATATTGGATGGTTTATACATTTGAACCCTTCAGTCTCCTGACAGATGAAAGGAAAGATCTGTTGTCAAGGTGGAAAATTCTGACTGAATTAAGCAGATTCTGCAAATGCCTTTCGCAATTCTGAAGATTGTAGGAGTCAATGTCCCCCTCCCCTTTCACCACCTCTGAATATAACAACTGGAATTATTCAAATCTTGAAAGAATGGATTAAGTTTCATATAATATATTTAAAAATACAAGCACACAAAAATGGATTTTAACCACACACAATTAATACATTCTCCTGCATCCACAATACACAAACCACTCTTGACACATATGTATATTTGAATTTAAGCTAGATATTGAACAGGCAATTTTAAAAAAAACACACTTTTGTCATAAGAAAAAGTCACTAAAGCAGTTCGGTTCTGTACAGTAGCATATGAAGAAAACAAACAAATATTGGAGTTTGACTCTATCCAACAATCAAACCCAAGCCATTTCTTACTTCAGCAGAATTATATTGACATCTATTTGGGGTACGAGGCGTTTAATAAAGCACAGATTAACAATGTTAGAATCATAGTCAGATCCAGCGAATGAGCTCATACTCAACTTGTAGTTACCTTGTTAATTCAGAGTGGGGTGACTGTTATTGTGTGTTTTTTTGGGAAAACCAGTCAAAGGACAGCAGAAAGTGATACCGAATGAAAAATTGCATTTTAAATGAAGGTGGTAACTTTTGGCACAATTATTCTTTCAGCTTTATTCGTAAAGTCAATAACTGTGGTTCTGTTTCTATTTCGAAAATTAAGATAGGTGGTGAATGGAGAACCTTTGCTAACTAGTTGTACTAAATCTATCAATTAGGAAAAGGTCAGAATGTGTAAAATGTTAAGAATAACAAAACTGTGTTGAGCCAGGCCACTACTGTAGTCTATGTCTCAACGCATTTTAATTGGAAATATTGGAAAGAATGTCTACAGGATGAAAATCAAAACCAAATGAGTTTTGTCTGGTATTTCATCATTGATTATAAGGGTTCATCTAGAATTCAGAATATTACTCATTAGATCATTGGACCAATCTGCAATGAGATTGTGAGCAAAGTTTTCCTCAGTTCAGTACTTCTACTCAAACTGTACATTTATCCTTGAGAATAAGTTTGCAATTTTCAATAGTCTTACAAATGGAGAAATTGTCACAAATGTATTTATAATATCAATATACCTAAAGACCGTAGGAAGTTTTATTTCATAGCAAGTAATACAGTTATACAATTCCTGACCTACATTATCCTAATTGCGACCTGGTTGGATATGTTCAGGAATCTGTCGAGAAATGTCAATTCATAAAATACCAATAAAGGCTGTAAAATGAATTCGCTATAATTTCACAAGTACTCAATCTAGCTATTCCATAACACTGATAATAGCATAGTGCTTTTAGAACGTTTCTGTGTCAGGGGACCTCTGCAAGTATGGAATCACTCCCAGGTGAGAGATTGTGGACTCGATAAAGTTACCAGTGCTTTAAAACTAAGTAACTAAATATACAGTCCCAAACACCATGGCTGAGCTTTATACTATGGATCAGCAGGAGCCATCCCAGTTTAACCAGGACTGCTGCAGCATAGAGAACTACAATGTTAAAATTAATTGAAATTCCTATAATGACCAACATGTAGGACAGTCCAGATATGCCACAACTACAGGACACTTTTAAGTACATTGTTTATTCATTTTTGAAGAACTCTAGCAAATTAGTTAAACATGATTAACCCTTCATAAAACCATGCCAAGTCTAACAAATTGCAGTTTGATGTTCCAAATGTCCCATTACTATTTCCTTAATAATGACTTCCAGCAATTTCCCAACAACAGTTGTTAAACTAACTCATCTATAAAACCTGCTTTCTGCCTTCCTCCTTTTTTTGGATAAAGCCAATACATTATCATTTAACCAATCCACAGGAACCTTTCCAGGATCCAGGGACTTTTGGAATATTATAATCAATGCATCTATTATTTGAGCTGCTACTTTCTTTAAGATCTAAGCTGTAGGTTATCACACCTTTGGATAATGTCTGCCTTTAATACCAATATTTTCATCAGTATTTTTTCCCTATGATGGCCACTGTTTGAAGTTCCTCCTTTTGTATAACCTCTGCATTACCTGTTACTGTTGGGATGGTTTCAGTATCCTCTACTGTGAAACTATGCTGTCATTTCTGTGTTCCGCGTTATTAACTTGCCGGCCTCATCGTCTAAGGGACCAATATTCATTTTAGCTATTCTCCCCTTATTTATATACTTAACGAAGCTTTTGCTATCCATTTTTATGTTTTGTGTTAGTTTTCTTCCATAATTTACCTTTGTTCTTTTTATTTCTTTTTTTTAAAAACTTTTGCTGGTCTTTAAAATTTTCCCAATCCTCCAGCCTGATCTTTGTGATATGATATGCCTTAGGTTTTGGCTTTATATTATCTCTAAATTCTTGATAGGCATAAAAGCTTTTTCTGTTTCTTAAAATCTTTCTTCCCCTCTGGAATATATTTTGGTTGAAAGGAATTGAATATCTCCTTAAATCTTTGTCCCTGTTCATCAACTGTGCTAAGTTTTAGTTTTTCTGTCCAACCTACTAGGGCAAAATCTGTCCTCATGCCAATGTAATTACCTTTGTTTAATTCCAGAACACTAGTGTGAGAATCAGGTTCCTTGTCTTCAAACTGAATACAGTCACTTCTGCTATAACACGTGTTTCTTCAAAGCGAATTGGCTTTAATGCAATTAAAGACCAGTATTTGTCAAACATAAACTTTCCTTACACCTTTTGGCGATAACCTGACTCCGGCCCCATTAGTTTAAATGGTGCAGCTATTGAGTGATGGAACTATCGCACGAGAATGGAACTATCAAAGAACCGGCTGCGCAAAATTCTAGCATCCTGTGATCATTCCTCCCTAGAGAATCCTTTCCAATAAGCTCTTTAATTAACCCCATTTTATTATACTGTACTAAATCCAAAATAGCAGGCTCTCTGACTGATTCTTGGAGCAATACATTGGGGAACCTATCTGTAATACACTATTCTCCCTCATGGCTACCCTCATGGCTATCTGTAATACACTATTCTCCCTCATGGCTACCCTTGCCAATTTGATTAATATCATCTATATGCATATTAAAATTAGCTGTGACTATTGCCATACCTTTCTTACAAATGCTCAGTATTTCCTGGTTTATACTGCTTCCTACATTTTGGAACTACAGCGAGGGGACTTTTACATTACTCCCTTGCTATTTCTTGTTTCTACCCAGACTGATTTCCAGAGCCAAAATCATTTCTCATTACAGCACTCATCTCTTCCTAAAATAGCACTACTTCATTTTCTTGGTTGAAGACCTAGTTGAGCACATATTTTCCAATTCATCACAGATTTGTTCTTAATCTGCAGGACTTCAATAGGCTGTACTACAGTTGCATAAAATAATAACTGTAATAGAAAAGGCAAACCCAGAAGGTTATTTTGATATAAGCTCTGACAATACTGAAGAGCAAGGCTTCAAGGTAGTGAATTAACGTAAGATTAGATCTGATAATAAAATGTCCTTTTACATTTAAAGGGTGATCAATCTATAGCACAGACTTTTAGCTATGGTAACAAAGGTAAAACTCCTGGACTCAGTCGATAAATTTATTGACGGAGATGCTAAGATGGACTGTACGGTCTTTGTTGCATAAGGTAATAATTCTGAAAGAGTTGATTTTGACGTTGCATCATCTCCACCTATTCTGATGGTGTCACGTGATGTTTGAATCATTGAAACAGTTAGCCTTGAATGATGTCCTGAAGGAGATAGGCTTGACATACCTGGCTCCAAAGAGTTGTAATCATGTATAAATAATTAATGTTAATTGGACCTATTATTATCTTGCACTAAACCATAAAATAAAACAAAGAACTAGAGATGCTGGGGATCTGAAACAATCAAAAATAGCAAGTGCTGGAGAAATTCAGCAGTTCTGACAGGCATCTATGGAGAGAGAAATAACATTAACGTTTCGAGTCCAGTGACTTTTCATCAGAACAGTTTGACAGAAGTAATTATGGAGAATCATCATTTATACAAACATCGAAACATAGAAATAATTTAACTTGGATGCTATCGTTTTGTTTGTCCCAGGAAAGTTGAAACTCAATGCTTCAAAGATTTCCATTTAACAGCTGAAGATCTCAATATGTAATAAAATTTGAAAATAAGTCCTTCTACTTCATAAGACTCTAATTTCCTAACAAAACTGAAAGCTTTAGAAATGCTCTGGGGACACAGCATGTTGTGGTCACAGCATGATGCAATTGATGACTATTCAGATTTTGTTCATTAGAATCCTTAACAGAAGAATTCTTTGAAAAAACAGCTTAGTTTTAAAGATTGATGTTTACTTTTCTGTTTGATCAGCATGACCATAAAACTAACAGCATAGGAATGTAAACCATCAAATCAGAGCTGATTTCAAAAGCTTGACATTGGGAAAAGAACCTCCCATCAAGAAACAAATTCAATAATAAAAACATCTTTTCAACTGCTACAATAGCAGGTAAAACCAGAGTCAATTGTAATTCCAATATCTTTGCCAAAAGTGTCAGTTGCCACTCAGTAGTTGACACTGTTGCTTCTGATTCAGAAACTGATCTCAAGTCCCACTCCAGTGCAGGACTGAGGGGTCTTTTTTGTCAGAAGCCCCATTTTATGGATGAGGTGTTAGGCTGAAGCACTATTTCTTCTTTCAAGCTGACATAAAATGATCCCTTGGAAAGATTTTGAACAAGACCTTGAGGTCCCCAATACAAATCCCTTGAATGGCATCATGAAAAATGATTATCTGGTCATTATCACATAGTTATTGTTGAGAACTGTGTGCTTTCATTCCCATTTCCCTGGTCCATTATCAATAACCCAAGAGAGTTCTAATAATGAAATATACCCAATGTTCTTTATCAAAGAAAATACACAACAAAAAAATACTGCGAAGACTCTTAACCATATAATGTTTACAAACATAAGTGAACCCTTTTATGTGGATTTGTTTGAAGATCTGACCAGAACGGATGATCAGCCAACTCTCTTTCAATTCTCATCGTTGATCAATCAATCTCTCTGACCTAGATAATGATTTTAATGTGAGGGCAGGCTGAATGAAATGCTTTCCATGTAAAAAGCTGTGCGTTTTACCATTGACACTATCCAATCTCCAGAAACTGACCAATTTGACCCACTGGCAAATATCACATATGTGTCTTGTTTTTCCCCATCAGTTGGCTCAGTTAACTCATTAAGACTGGTTTGCATCTCCTTGGAAAAATGCTTACCTGTTGCCTGAATGAACTTTGACATAAAACTTTAACTTGCACTCACCACTTATACGTCATCCAATCATTTACAACTCCATGACAATCTCAAATTCAGCTGATACAAAATCTCCATTATTGCACCTGATTCACTGCATGTGTTTTAAACAAAACTTCTGCTTATCCAGTTCGGCCCATTACTGCTAAAGTTGGAAGGTTTGATGGAAGCAAACATGTACATTCCTTCAACCCAAACACAAACATTTGAAAAGACAATGACCTCTTACAAACAATTAGGCTGTCACCAAGTTTCATATGCTTTCTCCTTGTTAATTTTATTCTAATTTAATTTAACTTCATTTTGGTTACATGGTGATGCTGCTCCTTTAACAATGTTATGCTGCCCTTGACTTTCTTTTTAAGAGAGGTCTTAAAAGCAGCAATTCTGAAAAGTCTAGCTTGGATGAGTTTTCGGCCAATTTGATTATAGCTAACAGCTACTGACTCAGGAAAAAGGCTTTCAAGTTAAAAAAAAACTTGCACAATGAGAGTGGCCAGTTCCCGCAGCTCAGCTTCTCTCTGGTTTGGCTTCAGCAGTCTAGCAGTTCACGGGAAGCAGGCAGTCAGTGATGCTGCTGATCCAAGAAACAGCTACATGGAAGAGGGTGTTCCATGCTACCATCTCTCTCTTTCTCTCCTGTAAGACCCTGTGTTTGATTCTACCTTTTGTGCCAAGGGGTGTTTATGGGGATTGTTGCAAATATTTGGAACAGAATCATTAAGTTGGGATAATCTTTGGGTTTTCGGACAGGTTAAGTTATTCTGTATTCTGTTCTCTTTTGCTTGTGTTTCATTCGGTAATCTTGTCAATAAAGTCTGTTTTGTTTAAAACGAAGTGGTTTGACCAGCTGCACCTCTCCTGGAATATTCACTGTACACCTGCTTAAAACAACGAGCAAAGTTAAGGTCTGGGCTACTTTTTTTTTAGATTAGAATACTTACAGTGTGGAAACAGGCCCTTCGGCCCAACAAGTCCACACCGACCCGCCGAAGCGTAACCCACCCAGACCCATTCCCCTACATTTACCCCTTCATCTAACACTATGGGCAATTTAGCATGGCCAATTCGCCTAACCTGCACATTTTTTGGATTGTGGGAGGAAACCGGAGCACCCGGAGGAAACCCACGCAGACACGGGGAGAATGTGCAAACTCCACACAGACAGTCACCTGAGGCGGGAATTGAACCCGGGTCTCTGGCGCTGTGAGGCAACAGTGCTAACCACTGTGCCACCGTGCTGCCCACTTTCTTGAAATGTTTTGAGGGGGTCTGGCTTAGTCCGTAACAGTTAACCCAGCTAACCTTAGGTAAATATAAACAGAATGTGCTCTCAGTGTTTTAACATTTCATCCAGTTCTCAAACAGCATAAGTATTTACTTGACTCACAATTGCTATTATAAATTTCATAATGTCCCTTTACCCTTTTCAGTTATTTGTAATAGAAGTCTTTATCAGGGCTTCAAATTGCTATCGTTCTTCATCACTTATAAGAGTTTGTTAGTTTTTTTTAAATATTAAAATTGCTTTTGATTTCATGTTCAGCCTCAGTGTTCCAGTCTCCCATGTTTTTCATTTGTTTCATGTTGAATATATTCTCCATCACCCTTAAAAATAGCCTTTAGGGATTTTAGTTCACTTCATCCCATGCTTTTTTTCTGGTTTTGGTTCCTGTTTATTCTCACTAAGATTAATTTTACAAACTTAAATAATGATTTTCACATCTGCCTTGCTATATTTATCTTTACCCTTCATTACACTAACGCAGACAGAATTGCAAGTGTTCGCCCACGTTCTCCCAGATTACTGCTGCAAAGCATTTAGTGTAACTCGTCATCTGTGGAAGTAGACTGCTTTCTAGGTTGAGAAACAACGAATATTCTATCGACAGAAACATGTGAACATACATCTCTCCCTTTCAACCGTCCTTGACTTTCTTGCCTGGAATGCAGTACTAGTCCAGGCTTATTAAATCATAATTCTCCATAGTTGTCTTGACTTGCAGAAGTGTGCGCTGTCTTTCTGCTGTTCACCTCAAGCTGTTCCATTTTATTATTTTGTTGGTGTGATTGCTGCCATGTCCTATCTAAATTGTTTCTCACTACTCCATCCATTTATTCAGCAGTTACTTTATCATCTGTTAATATTGCTACCACTTATTTGGCTATAGTTTTAGGTTTAGTTTTGCAAAGAATCTTTGTCATTTCTTAGTTTTGTTCTGTATGGGTCTGAAAGGGTTAATATCTGAGAGCATGTGATTGGTACCACCCACTGTGTTTATGTCATATGGAGTTAGAGACATAATCTGAAGATGGAGACTGAGGGAGGTACACTCTTGTATTAGATTAGATTACCTACAGAGTGGAACAGGCCCTTCGGCCCAACAAGTCCACACTGACCCTCCGAAGAGTAACCCGCCCAAACCCATTTCCCTCTGACTAATTAACCTAACACTAGAATAGCAATTTAGAATGCCAAATCACCTGACCCACACATCTTTGGACTGTGGGAGGAAACCGGAGCACCCGGAGGGAACCCACAGACATGGGGAGAACTCCACACAGACAGTCACCCAAGGCAGGAATCGAACCTGGGTCCCTGGCACTGTGAGGCAGCAGTGCTAACCACTGAGCCACCGTGCCGCCCATTCTGCACACAGTTTATTTTAATATAATAAATGTTTTACTGTTGAACACAACAACCCTTCGAGTTCTTTAGGTTGTTGGACCTGGGTAGGACTTAGCCCGTAAAACAAGCAAGTTCTATGTTATCTTGATATTGCAACCTCTGATTAAAAATGCAAATAAAGATTGTTCAATGAACACCTGCCCTTTTTAAAAATTTATTTATGGGATGTTGCTGCAACCATTCATTGCAGGTAAACTCACAAAGCCCTTAGGGAGGGCATTCCAGGGTTTTAACTCATTGATACTGAAGGGATGGCAATATATTTCCAAATCAGGATGCAGTGTGGCTTGGAGAGGTACTTGCAGATGGTAAGTTCCTATGTATCTGACACCCTTGTCCTTCTAGTTTGGATTAGCCTTGAGTTTCAAAGGTGCTGGCTAAGGACCTTTGGAGAATTTCTGCAATGCATCTTATAGATAGTACACACAGAGCATCAAGAGTGGAAAGGAAGGGTGTTTGTGGATGTGATGCCAATCAAGCAGGGGTGTTTTCTGTTGGATGATGTTAAACTTCTTGAGTGTTGTCGGAGCTGCAAGTGGGGAATATTCTATCACACCCCTGACTTGTGCCATGTAGATGGCGGAATAGGCTTTGGGAAGTCATTAAATGAGTTACCTATTACAGAATTCCTAATGTTTGACCTGTCACAGTAGCCACAGTACTTATATGGCTAGTCCAGTTCAGTTTCTGGTGAATGATAATCCCCACGATGTTCATAGTAGATATGATATTCGTAGTTTGTATGATGTTCACAGTTTGTATTATGGTAATGCCTTAGGGTGAGGATTAGAGTCTCCCTTATTGGACATGGACATTGCCTGCATTTGTGGGGCTTGCCTGAGCTTACTGAATCTTACCATTCTAACTGAAACACCCAGAAGCAACTCAAAAGGTCAGCTTACTGGATTCAGTTAGGTGGATATAAGGGTCTGGTAAAATAACAGCTATGTCTGGCGGCACTATACTTGACAGTGCTAATCTAGGCCTCATTTTAGTATAAAGTTAAAAATCACACAAAACCAGGTTATAGTCCGGCAGGTTTAATTGGAAGCACTAGCTTTCGGAGCGCCGCTCCTTCATCAGGTGGTTGTGGAGTGCACAATTGTAAGACACAGAATTTATTGCAAAAGTTTACAGTGTGATGTAACTGAAATTATACATTGAAAAATACCTTGACTGTTTGTTAAGTCTGTTGGAATGACCATGATAGTTTCACTTCTTTCATATGTAATTTTTAACTTTGTACACCCCAGTGCAACACCAGCATCTCCAAATCATTTTAGTATAGGAAACTTCAGCCTTGGATCAAAAACTTACAAGTGAACAGTGCCTTAAATGTAGTAAAGCATTCTACAGTGTTTTATTTGGGACCTCACTCTCATGTCTAATGTATGAAATCATACTTTGGGTCAATTAATTATTTCATCACCTCCTCTGTAAAGCATTCTTTCCATCTTTAATACTCAGAGGTTGGCAGTGATCACTTGCAAAAGTGTCAAAGCTATCAGAACTTCCTTATAACTTTATCTGGATATTTTGAATATTTACTTTTCAGTGAGTTCTGGCACAGTTTCTGGACTGTAACTTAAATACACTTGGTGATGTTATATCTTTCATTTCTCCCTCTTAGAGTTTCTTCTCTGCCAATGTTCCTTGGTCCCACTTAGGCTTACTTGCTGGTTTGGCTTCATTGCACATTTCCTGTTGTTCTGTAAGTCATTATTTTAAAGGCAGCATTCTCAGAGACCTTATTCAAAGCGTAAAGAGAGACACGAGCCTGTACAAAAAAGAAATCAAAACCTCATAACTAACTTTCTGCTGTTTGGAAGAAATTAACAGAATGACTAAGAGTCATATAAATTCTGCAAGCATTTTGGATGCAATGTCAACATTCTAATATAATAGTAACAGAGAATATTGTTGTATAAGGTAATGGTTCTGAAGGAACCAAATTTTTTTGGTTGTATTAAGATGATGTCACGCACAATCTGTGGGTGGAGACAGGGATTTCGACACTAGTCTTCATTGAGATCAGATGTAATTGGTATAGCTCCCGAGAGTTCTAGTAGTTCTGCGTGGCTTGTAGTGTAGTTGTACTTATTGCAATTACATAACATAGTGACTTGTTAACTAAGAACAGTGCCTCTTCTGTAAAGATTCTATCTTGGTGTATGTTCTACCACTGATCATCAGACCCAAGCCAAAAGCCCTGGACAGGGTAGAGACAAAGGAGGATTTAGTGACAGTGTACTACCTCAAACAATCCTTACTCTGAACCATTGGCAGAGTTTGCAGATGCCAGCAGAGAAGTGGCAATCAGAGAAATGCCCCAAATACCAAGGACAAAATCATCAAATACTGTTTGTTCTTTACAGCACTTGTATAGAGAACAGAGTTCCTGTTTCAGGATGATTTTGGCCCTTTGACCTTTTCTTGCTTTAATAAGTTTTCCATTTGGCTCTTACCCAAATTGTTCATTTCATAGTGGTCTACTTCCCTTCTTTCATTTGCAAAGTTCTGAGCAGGGCCATCATTGACCTGTTTCTTTTCACAGATGCTGCTTGACCTGCTAAGTACTGCGAGGATTTTCTGTTTGCATTTCAGACTTCCAGAATCTGCAGTATTTTGCTTTTGTATTCGTGAATACCATGATGTGTATCTATCCACTGATTTGTTAACTTTTCATTCTGACCATTTAAGTTGAGCCATTCGCAAGTTCACAAATAAAGTATTGATCTTTCATTCATCCTTTTAAAATCTGGCAAATTATTTAGTAGATAAGGTCAACACTTAATACCGCACACGAAATATTTCCAGATTTATCTCTGGCCTGTGTTGCACAAATGGAAATCCTAGTAGAAGGTCTATATCTATGAATCACTACCATGTGCAAACAGGCCATTCAGTCCATCAAGTCCACACTGACTCTCTGAACAGCATCACATCCAGACCCACCCCTCTACCCTATCCTTGTGACTCTGCATTTTCCTTGGCTAATTCCCCTACCTGCACATCTTTGGATTGTGGGAGGAAACTGGAGCATCAAGTCCACACTGACTCTCTGAACAGCATCACATCCAGACCCACCCCTCTACCCTATCCTTGTGACTCTGCATTTTCCTTGGCTAATTCCACTATCTTTGGATTGTGGGAGGAAACTGGAGCACCCAGAGGAAACCCACGCAGACACTGGGAGAATGTACAAACTCCGCACAGACAGTTGCCCGGGGTTGGAATTGAACCCAAGTCCATGGCGCTGTGAGGCAGCAATGCTAACTACTGATCCACCTTGTAGCCCTTATGAACCAAATTTTCACAAAAATCTTCCACTGTTGACCTAGTCTTGGGAAATAAGGCAGTGCAGGTGACTGAGGTGTCAGTGGGGCCAGCGATCATAATTCTATTAGTTTTAAACTAGTGATGGAAAAGGGTAGACTAGATCTAAAAGTTCAAGTTCTAAATTGGAGAAAGGTCAATTTTGATGGTATCAGGCAAGAACTTTCAAAAGCTGATTGGGGGCAGATGTCTGCTGGATGGCTGGAAAATGGGAAGCCTTCAGAAATGAGACAACGAGAGTCCAGAGACAGTATATTCCTGTCAGGTTGAAAAGAAAGGCTGGTAGGTATAAGGAATGATGGATGACTAAAGAAATAGAGGGTTTGGTTAAGAAAAAGAAGGAAGCATATGTCGGGTATAGACAGGCTACATCGAGTGAATCCTTAGAAGAGTATAAAGGCAGTAGGAGTATACTTAAGAGAGAGATCAGGAGGGCAAAAAGAGGACATGAGATAGCTTTGGCAAATAGAGTGAAGGAGAATCAAAAGGGTTTTTACAAATACATTAGGGACAAAAGGGAGAGAATAGGGCCCCTCAAACATCAGCAAGGCGCCCTTTGTGTGGAGCCGCAGGAGATATTGGAGATACTAAATGAGTAATTTGCATCAGTATTTACTGTTGAAAAAGACATGGAAGATATAGAATGTAGGGAAATAGACAGTGACAGCTTGAAAAATGTCCATATTACAGAGGAGGAAGTGCTGGATGTCTTGAAACGCATAAAGGTGGAATAATCCCCAGGACCTGATCAGGTGTACTGGAGAACTCTGTGGGAAGTTGGGAAGTGATTGGTGGGCCTCTTACTGAGATATTTGTATCATCGATAGTCACAGGTGAAGTGGCGAAAGACTGGAGGATGGCTAACGTGGTGCCACTGTTTAAGAAAGGTGGTAAGGACAAGCCAGGGAACTATAGACCGGTGAGCCTGAGGTCCATGATGGGCAAGTTGTTGGAGGGAATCCTGAAGGACAGGATGTACATGTATTTGGAAAGGCAAGGACTGATTAGGGATAGGAGAAAGTGAGGACTGCAGATGCTGGAGATCAGAGCTGAAAATGTGTTGCTGGAAAAGCGCAGCAGGTCAGGCAGCATCCAAGGAACAGGAGAATCGACGTTTCGGGCATAAGCCCTTCTTCAGGAAGCCTTTCCTGAAGAAGGGCGTATGCCCAAAACGTCGATTCTCCTGTTCCTTGGATGCTGCCTGACCTGCTGCGCTTTTCCAGCAACACATTTTCAGCACTGATTAGGGATAGTCAACATGACTTTGTGCGTGAAAAATCATGTCTCACAAACTTGATTGAGTTTTTTGAAGAAGTAACAAAGAGGATTGATGAGGGCAGAGCGGTAGATGTGATCTATATGGACCTCAGTAAGGCATTTGTCAATGTTCCCCATGGGAGACTGGTTAGTAAGGTTAGGTCTCACGGAATACAGGGAGAACTAGCCATTTGAATACAAAACTGGCTCAAATGTAGAAGACAGAGGGTGGTGGTGGAGGGCTGTTTTTCAGACTGGAGGCCTGAGACCAGTGGAGTGCCATGAGGATCGATACTGGGTCCACTACTTTTCATCATTTATATAAATGATTTGAATGTGAGCACAAGAGGTATAGTTAGTAAGTTTGCAGATGACACCAAAATTGGAGGTGTAGTGGACAGTGAAGAGGGTTACCTCAGATTACTGATCCTTGTGTGACTCCACTGGTCTCAGGCCTCCAGTCTGAAAAACAGGCCTCCACTACCACCGTCTGTCTTCTACATTTGAGCCAGTTCTGTATTCAAATGGCTAGTTCTCCCTGTATTCCATGAGATCTAACCTTGCTAACCAGTCTCCCATGGGGACATTGACGATCAGATGGGCCATAGGGCTGAGAAGTGGCAGATGGAGTTTAATTTAGATAAATGCGATGTGCTACCTTTTTGGAAAGCAAATCTTAGCAGGATTTATACACTTAATGGTAACGTCCTGGGGAGTGTTGCTGAACAAAGAGACCTTGGAGTGCAGGTTCATAGCTCCTTGAAAGTGGAGTCGCAGGTGGATAGGATAGTGAAGAAGGTGTTTGGTATGCTTTCCTTTATTGGTCAGAGTACTGAGTACAGCAGTTGGGTGGTCATGTTGCAGCTGTACAGGACATTGGTTAGGCTACGGTCGAAATATTGCATGGAATTCTGGTCTCCTTCCTATCGGAAACATGTTGTGAAACTTGAAAGCGTTCAGAAAAGATTTACAAGGATGTTGCCAGGGTTGGAAGATTTGAGCTATAGGGAGAGGCTGAACAGGCTGGGGTTGTTTTCCCTGGAGCTTCAGAGGATGAGGGGTGACCTTATAGAGATTTACAAAATCATGAGGGGCACAGATAGGGTAAATAGACAAAATCTTTTCCCTGGGGTGGGAGAGTCCAGAACTAGTGGGCATAGGTTTAGGTTGAGAGGGGAAAGATATAAAAGAGACCTAAGGGGCAACTTTTTCACACAGAGGGTGGTATGTTGTGGAATGAGCTGCCAGTGGAAGTGTTGGAGGCTGGTACAATTGCAACATTTAAAAGGCATCTGGATGGGTATATGCATAGGAAGGGTTTTGGCCATGCTGATCCATTTTCCCCACATCACTGTTACTGGCAGATGGGACTAGATTGGGTTGGGATATCTGGTCAGCATGGTTGGGTTGGACTGAAGGGTCTGTTTCCATGCCGTACATCTCTATGACCCTATGATGTGGAAGTCCCATCTCCCAATTTCACATCCACACAGGCAGGAATCTCAAAATTAACAGAACCATTTAAACTCAGGGCAGAGTTCGAACAGCCCCCATTTTGTCTCTTCTGAAGGCCCGCAGTATCGGAGACACAAATTGATGGAATAAACATAAATTTTGTTGAAGTGTAGATAACTCGATAAAAGTTACATGATTTAAACTTGGGGGAGAAAGATTAGTTTTTTAGTATTCTGTGAGAGTTAAAAAGCAGCCTAACTGAAATATTCAAAGAATTGCGGATGTCGTATTCAGACGAAGGGTCACTGGATTAACTCTGCTTTCTCTCCTTAGATGCTGCCTGATCTGTTGAGCTTTTCCAGCAATTTCAGATTTTATAAAAAGAAGCCTCCTGAGTGATTTTAAATTACAGCACAACTGGTGCATTGGTTGAAACATCAGTGACTGCTCCATGGTTTCAATAAAGTTCTTTGCTGACATTTTTCAAAAGTTGTTATTAAGTCATTATGAATACTTGGTTTCGTTTCAAAAGGTAAATTAACTTTTTTTTTGTTCTGAACTCTCTGTTTGATTGTCAGTGAAAGGAGGTTATTAAAGGATTAGTTATCTTTGATGCAGGTACTGAATAGAAGTGTGCTGAAAATGTGTTGCTGGAAAAGCGCAGCAGGTCAGGCAGCATCCAAGGAGCAGGCGAATCGACGTTTCGGGCATGAGCCCTTCTTCAGGAATCATGCCCGAAAGGCTCATGCCCGAAACGTCGATTCTCCTGCTCCTTGGATGCTGCCTGACCTGCTGCGCTTTTCCAGCAACATATTTTCAGTTCTGATCCCCAGCATCTGCAGACCTCACTTTCTCCTGAATAGAAGTGTGCTTGTTATTGAACAAAGTAGCCACTTGAGGACTTGGAAATTCTTTCAATAGATTTCAATAATGGCAGTTTTCTTTTCACCACTGAGTGGGTACGAATTCTGTTTTTGAAATTTTGTTTTCATTTCCATATCAGTTCTGGAGATTCTTCATGACAGAGTGTCATGAGGAACATGGTAGAGGTTATGAGTTGACATGGAGGTGTGAGGGAATAGGGAAATGAATGGGCACTTTGAGCTGCCGTGGATGGAGAATGGGAGATGTTAGAGGACATGTTGTGGTATGGTAGTAGCAGGGTGGATTGAGAAGCCCTGGAGGTGAGTGAGAAGCATAAATCGACATGCGGATATGAGAAGGCGTGGAGGTGAGGTGGAAGATGTGACGGGCTGTGATGGTTGGATAGTGCCTAAGAGCTTCTGAAACAAGTGGGATGAAATCCCAGCAAACTCAAACACCTTTGAAGCACTCTGTCCCAGCACTTGCCCACCTTCGTGTCTGTCTATGCTTTTTCTTCTGAGGCGAGAGGTCCTGACTTTATTACAATCCTCTCCCTTCACCATGGAGCAAGTAAGCATTAGATCTAAACAGCCCCTTTAAAACAAGGCAGGTATACTGGGGCAGCACATTTCCCAGCAAGGGCTACCCACTTCCATAGTGAAAATAGAACATAATACATAGAAAAGTACAGCACAGAACAGGCCTTTTGGCCCACGATGTTGTGCCAAGATTTAATCCTAATGTAAAATATAGTAACTTAACCTATGCACCCCTCAATTTACTGCTATCCATGTGCATGTCCAGCAGTCACTTAAATGTCCCCAATGACTCTGCTTCCACCACCTCAGCTGGCAACGCATTCCATGCATTCACAACTCTCTGCGTAAAGAACCTACCTCTGACGCCTCCTTTATACCTTCCTCCTCATATCTTCAAACTATGATTCCCCATACCAGTCAATCCTGCCCTGGGGAAAAGTCTCTGGCTATTGACTCTATCTATTCCTCTCATTATCTTGTATACCTCGATCAGGTCACCTCTCTTCCTCCTTCTCTCCAGAGAGAAAAGTCCGAGCTTATTCAACCTCTCTTCGTAAGGCAAGCCCTCCAGTCCTGGCAGCATCCTAGTAAACCTTCTTTGTACCCTCTCCAAAGCCTCTGTATCTTTCCTATAGTAGGGCGACCAAAACTGGACACAATATTCCAAGTGTGGTCTCACCAAGGACTGTAGAGCTGCAGCAAAATCTCATGGCTCTTAAACTCGAGCTTTGTGGAAATGTGGAGCTTTTATCTCCTTAAAACTCTTTTACCTAACTTTTGGTTCCTTATCCAAATGTTTCTTTCATTACCTTAAAAGCACTATCTAAATCTAAGCTGTTTTTGCACTGAGTTTAAGAAACTCATTAGCAATCCTGTGTCCTCAGCACTATTTGATTCCTGTCCATGTCTTATGCATTTTCTGAACTTTCTGTGCTTTTTTATTATTTAAATTCATAGTTTAAATACTGAATGCCCCTGGGCAATGAAAGGGAGGAAAAATCAGCCACTTTTCCCTCTTTTAACATACTTGTTACAGTTTCTTGAGGAATGTACCCAGTAAAGATGATAGTGTATTCAGATACAGTGTATCAATTTGACAGTGTACATTGATGCTCATTGATACAATGTATTGTATTTGCACTTGCAGAAAGCATTCATTAAAGTCAAACTCAACAAATTAGTGCACAAAATTAGGAATAATAGGCTGGGCTTCATATATAAGGCACAGATTGAGGATTGATTAAAAGCCAAAAAATGGAGAGTTGGAATAAACAGGATATTTTCAGTTGGCAAGCTGTAATGAGTGGAGTGCCTCAAAGATCAGTTCTAGGGTCTCAGCTATTTACAATCTTCACTTGTGACTTAGACGAGGGGACTGAGTTGTAATAGAGTCATAGAGTCATAGAGGTGTACAACATGGAAACAGACCCTTCGGTACAACCTGTCAATGCCGACCAGATATCCCAACCCAATCTAGTCCCATCTGCCAGCACCTGGCCCATATCCCTCCAAACCCTTCCTATTCATATACCCATCCAAATGCCTTTTAAATGTTGCAATTGTACCAGCCTCCACCACTTCTTCTGGCAGCATATTCCCATCATCTGCAAACTTACTAACTATACCTCCTACATTCACATCCAAAGCATTTATATAATTATAACGAAAAGCAGTGGACCCAGCACTGTAATGTGTCAGAGTTTGCTGATAATAAAAGGTGATGCCTCCTGACATCCCCCAAAAAGGTTCAGACTACCCATGCATACTTTGTCAAACACCCTGCCAGTAAAAAAACATGGTGACGGTCAAATAAGGACAATAAATATTAGTGAACAGGGTGGAATGATGTCACTGGCAGGAGTACTGTGCATGTGTGTTTTGCACATGTTTGCTGAGAGTGTTTTTGGGCTGTCTGCAGACATTCTCTGTTACAAAGTTAAGTTGGAAAGGAAGCAGTGAGAAGGATGAGCAATCACTGCTGAGGGTTACAAACAGGGTGGGTGCGTGTACAAGAACATGACAGGTCGAACACACCGTGGCCAAGTGTGAAGTTATCCACTTTGGTGGGAAACATGAAGAAGTAGGATATTCTTTGAGAAATTGAGTAGTAATATTTGTATTTAGAGGGATCGGCACATCCTTATACATGAATCACAAGCAGAGTCTAGATTAGAGTGGTGCTGGAAAAGCACAGCAGGTCAGGCAGCATCCAAGGAGCAGGAAAATCAACGTTTCGGGCAAAAGCCCTTCATCAGGAATGGAGGCAGGGTGCCTGCAGTTGACATCTAACTATAGGCCATAATAAGGCAGGCAAATGGTATGATACTTGTTATGACAAATGGATCGGAGTATCAGTCTTACTATGATACGTATTATAAGGCATTGTGAGGAGTATGGGGGTGCCCTTACTTAGGGAAAGAGATATTCTCCCTAAAGGAACAATCACAAAGGTTCACTGGACTGGTTTCTGAAATGAAGTGTATAAATTTTGATGAATAGCCTCGGCTTATATTCCCTAGCAATTAGAAGAATGAGAGGTGATCTAATTAAAACACATAACGTTCTTAAGGGCCTTCATAGAATCACAGGATAGATGCTGAGGGAAAGTTCCTTTGGCAGAAGAAACGAGACATGGAGTCCTAGTCTCAGAGAAAGGAGCCAGCCCTTTAAAGCTGAGGTGAATTTCTTCATTCGAGGAGTGGTGAACTGCTAGCATTCTCTGAAAACAATGAATGTTGCAGTAATTGATTGTATTGAAGATAGCTATTGATACATTTTTAGATACTAAAGGAGTCATGGGATAGTGTGGGGAAGAGGTCAAAGATCAGCAATGATCATGTTGAATGATGCCTTTAGAGTCTGAATGCCCTATTCCTTCTTCTATTTCTTGTGTTCTTTATCAAATCAACTCCTCAAATAGGAGTGAGTGAGAATATGGTTACATCTATATGTAATTGAATAGTCTGCCCAGACTTGTTGTTCAGGCTCTCACTTAGTGAGGTACTGGAGGAATATTGACACCTGCACAATTACATCCCAACAAGAAGCAACAATGTTATAGGCGGAACTGTGGTCAGAAAGGAATTTCTCCCATCTTTCTCGTGCCTTTCTCAACCTCAACATGTCATGAAGTGCTTCATAGATGATTTGGAGATGCCGGTGTTGGACTGGAGTGTGCAAAGTTAAAACTCACACAGCACTAGGTTATAGTCCAATAGGTTTAATTGGAAGCACTAGCTTTCAGAGCACCACTCCTTCATCAGGTGGTCGATCATCAGCACAACCACTGATGAAGGAGCGACACTCCGAAAGCTAGTGCTTCCAATTAAACCTGTTGAACTATAACGTGGTGTTGTGTGATTTTTAACTTCATAGACGATGAAATCCTTTGAAAGGTTTTCACTGTGATGTGGGGAAATGGAGCAGCAAGGCCCAGGAAACAACATTCTAATGGTCAGGGCTCTTTAGTGAGTTATCTGTTGTCTCCCTAACCATAATTGGCCCAGACATTGTCCCAATGATCAAAGTGGGCTGTTCTCCATATAAGTTGTTCCCATGGATCAGCATGGATGGTCCTTGACAAAGGTAAGGAGATCAGAAATTCTTGATAGAGAACTTGTTGTGGAGCTACGAGGCTTGAGGACAGCCCAGAGCAAGAGAGGAGAGGATAACATTGGTTACTCCTGACACACAATGATAGAACCAAAACTACTGGCCCTTTGACAGTACCTACTGCATATTTTTATGAATAGGGAAGTCACCACTACCCTCCCTGTTTAACCTATCAGCTAAGAATGGTACACAGACTCCGATAATGCCATATTTAAAGTAGGGCTCTGATATCTGTTCACTTTTGATTTAAAATCATAATCAGCCAGGTCAGGGCAGGAATGGAATAGTTTAATTCCCCAATTGATTTGAAGTGAGACTGGAGGTTACATTACAATGCATGTCCCCAGTGCCTTGATAAAACCAGGACCTTCCCATAGAAACACTGGAGATGCAGCACTCCCCCTTTTTTCAATTGGGTGGTAGGAAAGGTAATGACCTAGTGGTATTATCGCTAGACTGTTAATCCAGAGACTAAAAAGGTTCCAGGGACCTGGGCTCGAATCCCACCACAGCTGGTGTAATTTGAACTCGGTAAAATCCAGAATCAAGAATCTGATGACTGTAAAGCCATTGTCAGTTGCTGGGCCCTTCATGGGCAGAAACTGCCATCCTTGCCTGGTCTGTTCTACACGAGACTCGAGACCCACAGCAATATGGTTGACTCTTAACTGCCCCCTGGGCAATTAGGGTGGGCAATAAATGCTGGCCCAGCCAGTGCTGCCCTCATCCCATGAGTGAATAAAAAAACTTTTCATTCATCTTCATGGAAAAGTGCAGCACTGGAAAAGCACAGCTGATCAGGCAACATCCAAGGAGCAGGAGAATCAACGTTTGGGGCATAAGCCCTTCATCAGGAATGTGTGGGGTGGGGCGAATGTGTGGGGTGAGGGATAAATAGGACGGAGGATGGGTGGGGGTGGGGCTGGGCGAGGTAGCTGGGAATGCAATAAGGAGATGAAGGTGGAGGGTGATGGTGATAGGTCAGAGAGGAGGATGGAGCGGATATGTGGGAAGGAAATGGACAGGTAGGATGGTTCAAGAGGATGGTGTTAAGTTGGAGGGTTGGATCTGCAATGAGTTGGGTGGAGGGGAAATGAGGAAACTGGTGAAATCAACACTGATGCCGTGTGGTTGGAGGGTCCCAAGGTGGAAAATGAGGCGTTCTTGAGGGGAAATGAGGAAACTGGTGAAATCAACACTGATGCCTTGGAGGGTCCCAAGGTGGAAAATGAGGCGTTCTTCCTCCAGGCGTCAGGTGGCTAGGATTTGATGGCGGAGAAGGCCAAAAATTAGCATGTTCTTGGGGGAGTGGGAGGGGCAGGGTGGTGGGGTTGGTTGGCGCATGCCTCCCAGAGATGTTCTCTGAAATATTCTGCGAGTTGGCGTTCTGTCTCCCCAGTGTAGACGAGACTAGATCGAAAGCAACGGACACAGTAGATGAGGTGCTTGGATGTGCAGACTCTCAAACTCACTGTGATTAACATCTAATTCTTTCAAACCAGTCAACAGGTTCTGCTCTTCATGATGGGATCTCCTCAATACTGGGGAGATTAAATGAAACCATTGTGATGACCCTCTTCTGAACTCATGTTTTACATCTTTTCTTTTCCTTTTGCACCATCTTCTCTTTTCTCTCCTGCATTTCACCCTAGTCTAGATCTTCCCTCTTGTTCTTTTTTTCCAAAAACTGTCCCCTTCTGTGTTCACTTAAAATCTGTTATATCTCTAATATGTCCCAGGCTGTAAAAAGGTAATTGACCTGAATAGAGACTGTGTTGCTGGAAAAGCACAGCAGGCAAGGCAACGTCCAAGGAGCAGGAGAATTAATGTTTCAGGCAGGAGCGCTTCATCAGGAATGAGGCTTGTGAGCCGAGGGGATGGAGAGATAAATATGTATACGGATGGTAGTGGGGAGAAAGATGAGGACCACAGGGGTTCTGTCCTTGTTGCAGTTGGAGGGGTGGGATTCAAAGGCATAGGTGCACGAAGTGGATGAGATGCGCTGGAAGGCATCATCAAACACGTGGGAGGGGAAATTGCTCTCTTTGAAAAAGAAGACTATCTGGTGAGTTCTGTGGTGTAACTGGTTCTCTTGGGAGCAGATATGGCAGAGGTGGAGGAATTGAGGATAAGGGATAACGTTTTTACAGGAGGCAGAATGGGAGGAGGTGCAGTCCAGTTAGATGTGGGAGTCGGTAGGCTTTTTAGAAGATGTCTGTATTGAACCAATTACCATTGATGGAGATGGGGAGGTCCAGGAAGTGGAGGGAGGTGTCCGTGATAGTCCAGATAAACTTAAGGTCGGGATGGAATGGGTTGGTGAAGTTGAACCATTCAACCTCCTCGTTGGGAGCATGAGGTGGCCCCAGTGCAGTCATCAATGTAGCAGAAGAAAAGGTGGGGAATGGTGCTGGTGTAACTGCGGAAGATGGACTGTTCCACATCCAACAAAGAGACAGGCATAGCTGTATACATGCATCATCCTCCACCATTTCTGCCACCTACAAACAGACCCCATCACCAGAGATATATTTCCACATCCATCAGAAGTTTACCTGCACTTCCACACGTCATTTACTGTATCCGTTGCTTCCGATGCGGTTTCCTCGACATTGGGGAAACAGGACACTTACTTGCAGAGCACTTCAGAGAACATCTTTGGGACAGCCACACAAACCAACCCTACCGCCCTGTGGCTGAACACTTAAGCACCCCATCCCACTCCACCAAGGACATGCAGGTCTTGGGCCTCCTCCATTGCCACTCCACCTTGGGACCCTCCAACCCACGGCATCAATGTGGACTTCACCAGTTTCCTCATTTTCCCTTCCCCCATCTTATCCCATTTCCAAACTTCCAACTCAGCACATCTGTACATCCCCAAGGCTCACAAACCTCATTCCTGATGAAGGACTTTTACCTGAAATGCCGACTCTCCCGCTCCTCAGATGCTGCCTGACCTGCTGTGCTTTTCCAACACCACACTCTCAATTCTGATCTCCAGCATCTGCAGTCCTCACTTTCTCCTAATTGACTGAATCACTAACTCTGTTTCTACCTCCGCGAAGGCTGCCAGGCCAGCTGAGTATTCCCAGAACTTCCTGTTTTTATTTCAGGTTCCCAGCAATCATGGTATTTCACTTTTGTAGCCTGGCTAAACTACTCCTAAATAAAAGCTAATTTTACATTTCTCTGCTACTTGCCACAAAACAGACATATTAGTGCCAACTATACATTGTATGCATCTTCCTTAGAATTTAATTAAACTAGTTCAAAGATAATTCAAAGATCATAGCCCTTCAATTGGTTAATCTGAATCCCATAGGTGAAAGCAGAGTTGTAATATAATACTGTTACATTTACAGTTAATTGATCTTGGCACTAAATATTCCAAAGGTTAGTCAGCATTATTCATATTCTTGTGAGCAATTAACTCAGGCAGCTTTAAAGCAGGCCCCTGTATGAACCTAACAAAAAAAAACATTATGCAATATTGTTCAGAGAAACTAAGGGTTGGTGGGAGGGAGTACAGAAGATTGCCATGTGAATTCACTGCCTGAAGATATGTGCAAGGATTGGAGATGGGTTCCCAATCTACCCCAGCTGGAACAGGGGGGTGAGTTAGCATCAAACTGACCCACACTGGCCATACAGCCAACTCAGCCCGAAGAGTCTAAATTCTTGCAGCAACATTCTACACTTATATGAGGAACAAGAGGATGGCCAGAGTGAGGGTAGGGGCAATCAGGGATAGTGGAGGGAACTTGCACCTAGAGTTGAAGGAAGGGGAGGTCCTTAATGAATACTTTGTTTCAGTATTCACTACTGAGAGGGACCTTGACGTTTCTGAGGATAGCGTGAAACAAACTGATATGCTCGAACAGGTTGATGTTAAGAAAGAGGATGTGCTGAAAATTTTGAAAAATGTAAGGATAGATAAATCTCCTGGGCCAGATGGGATATCCCCTAGGATACTACAAGAATTGAGGGAAGAGGTTGCTGCGCCTTCAGCAATGATCTTTGTGTCCTCACAGTCTACTGGAGTAGTACCAGAAAATTGGAAGGTGGCAAATGTCCTTCCTTTGTTCAAGAAAGGGAATAGAGATAATCCTGGGAATATAGACCAGTCAGTCTTATGTCTGTGGTGGGCAAAGTATTGGAGAGGATTCTGAGAGACAGGATTTATGATTACTTGGAATAGAGATTAGAGATAGTCAGCAAGGCTTTGTGAGGAGCAGATCATACCTCACAAGCCTTATTGAATTCTTTGAAGATGTGACAAAACACATTGGTGAAGGTAGAGCAATGGATGTGTATACATGGATAAGGTTCCCCATGGTAGGCTCATTCAGAAAGTAAGGAGGCATAGGATACAAGGAAACCTGTCTGTCTGAATATAGAATTGGCTGGCTTATAGAGGGTGGTGATAGATGGAAAGTTTTCAGCCTGGTGCTCGGTGACCAGTGGTGGTCCGCAGGGATCGGTTCTGGGACCTCTGCTCTTTGTGATTTTTATAAATGACTTGGATGATGAAGTGAAAGTGTGAGTTAGTAAGCTTGCCGATGATGGGAAGGTTGTTGGAATTGTGGATAGAGTAGAGGCCTGTTGTAGCTTGTAACGGGACATTGACAGGATGCAGAACTGGGCTGAGAAGTGGCAGTTGGAGTTTTACCTGGAAAAGCGTGAAGTCATTCACTTTGGAAGTTCAAATTTGAATGCAAAATACAGGGTTAACAGCAGGATTCTTGGTAGTGTGGAAGAACGGGCCCATGTCCATAGATCCCTCAAAGTTGCCACACAGATTGATAAAGTTGTTAAGAAGACATATAGTGTGTTGGCTGTTATTAGCAGGGGAATTGAGTTTAAGAGCAACGAGGTTATGCTGCAGCTCTATAGGTTAGACCACACTTAGAATATTGTGTTCAATTCTGGTCGCCTCATTATAGGGAAGATCTGGAATCTTCAGTGAGGGTGCAGAGGAGATTTATCAGCTGTTGAGAGGCATAGATAGAATGAATAGACAGAGACTTTTTTCATGGTGGAAATGGCTATCATGAGGGGGCATAATTTTAAGGTGATTGGAGGAAGGTTTAGGGGAGATGTCAGAGGTAGGTTCTTTACTCAGAGTGTTGGGTGGAATGCACTGCCTGCTGTGGTAGTAGAGTTAGATACACTAGGGACATCTAAGCGACTTTTGGATAGGCATGTGGAAGTTAGTACAATGAAGGGTATGTAAGTTAGTCTGATCTTAAAGTAGGCAAGAAGACCAGCACAACATCAAGGGTCGAAGGGACTGTACTGTACCGTACTGGTCTATATTCTGACATGTACTTTAACGGGCCTTTGAAAGTTTATGTCAGTATGTCAGAAGGATTTGAAGGGCTTGTTGCCTATAGTGCACTTTTCTTGGCTATCTAAAAGGAGGACTTCAATCTGAATTTTCTGGGTCACTGCATTGCAAGACATTTAGCTCGAGGATATGCAGCAGCAATTCATTTAAACCAGAATACACCCCAAAAGGCAGAGAAAATAAATAAAAGCACCGAGACATTAATATGTCAAAAATGCGGTGATTCAATATAATACAATTGATTTCACTGTTATATGTTGAATGTGAAGAAAGTTTTCTGCATTACTTGTTTCATTCTGTGTTGTTACAAGTGTGGTGCGTGGTTTCACACCTCCCACATTTATCTGTGAGATGTTTTCTCTTTCTGTGACACACTTTATGTTGAAATGATGGATTGCAGTTTACCCAGAAACCACAATCTAATCGTTTTTGTTGAAGGTGTTCAGTGCTCAGAAAATTATAATTACAGTGTTGGGCATTGTAAATTAAGGAATTTAAAATAAAACACAGCACGAGCAATGTTTAAGATTTTTAATTTGAAGGAAGTGATCATTCAAAATAAGGACCATTGATTATCAAATCTAGCTACGTTCTTGAGGAAGGGTTTAGAGTTAAATTAGATAAAAGATAAATGTGTAATTCCATTGTTGAGTACAATGACTTTTTATCTTTATGCATGCACATTTCCAAAAAAACAGTTTACATTTGCTTTCACTTAGAAGCTACTGATTTCAATATTAGTGCACAAATGTTTAATCTGGTTGGACAACATTGGTGTGTCCTCTTTTTAAATTGCTAGCCAGCTTAATATATACAACTGTTCAAATAGCAGAGAGGAACATGCAAATGCACCAACACCTGTACATTGATATCCCTAGCAGTTACCTTTAGCCTTACCTGTTTTAAATTTTTCATACATATAACAGACAAAATGAGTGAACTGTGGCTGCTGATAAATGACCTCATCAGGAAACTGTCATTAAAGTCTTTCTCTTTCCAAATATTGCCTCTCCTGCTGAATTTTCTCAGTGTTTTCCTCTATTTCAGGCTTACCTGTGTGTATCATTGAGGCCCACGGGCTACAATAATGGGCGGCATGGTGGCTCTGTGGTTAGCACTGCTGCCTCACAGCACTAGGGTCCTGGGTTCGATTCCCGCCTGTCTGCACGGAGTTTGCACATTCTCCCCGTGTCTGCGTGGGTTTCCTCCGGGTGCTCTGGTTTCCTCCCACAATCCAAAGATGTGCAGGTTAGGTGAATTGGCCATGCTACATTGCCCACAGTGTTGGGTGCATTAGTCGGGGGTAAATACAGGGTAGGGGAATGGGTTTGGGTGGGTTTCTCTTCAGAGGGGCAGTGTGGACTTGTTGGGCCAAAGGGTCTGTTTCCACACTGTAGAGAATCTAATCTAATCTAATCTAAAAAAAACAATAAATTCTGTTCTAATTGCAAGGGCAGTAATCTGGCAATGTGGATCAGACACTCATTGGGGAGCCCTTCTGATTTACCTCTCAATGATTTTATGCCAGGCACTGATGGTTTTCTTCCTGTGGGCTAGGAATTCCCTTTGGGAGCCCACAATGCATCTTCAGAGCAAAGCTTTAAGAGGCTGGACAGAGTCCTACTCTGCAATTCCTCCATGCTGAAAAGCAGGATCTTATTTAAGAATCTTCCTAGTGCCTGACATAAGTGGGTTTGTCTTTTGAATTGCCAAAGAAACCTATCCCAAGAATGTTTATTCCAGGAATCTTTTATTGCACTAATAGACAATCTTCTGTGGCTGTGTACATCCCTCAAGAGGGAGAATGAGTAGTTTCCCTGCAGATATTTTCAACCAATCTGTACAGGCATGTTATGACACACATCTGGAGCAATGCTTGAAGCTTTCTGTGACTGGTTGGCCTGAGAGATTGAAGTGCATGATCGACATGACTAATTTGTCACAGCGATTCTCCTGTTCCTTGGATGCTGCCTGACCTGCTGCGCTTCCCCAGCAACACATTTTCAGCAATAATCCTAACTGACAATTTACATGAAAGATTTTGCAAAGGATGTCCTTAAGCAACTGGTGGCATTAGGGAGGATCTAGAGAATTTAATTAAAAAAAACACATTTGTGTAAAGATTCCTCTAAGTTAATGGGTATGTTTATTGATTTTCTTCATTTAAGAAGGATGGCACTCCTACCTTGGTAATTGATGACCACTCTTGCCAAGCAACCTTAACCTCAAGAGATGATCAATAAGTTTTATTGCCATCTGATCCTCACTGGGAGAATTTGTACAGTAATGTGCATACCTCTGAGCCAGGATGTTTAAGTCCCACCTGCTCCAGAGATATGTAATAACATTGCTGAACAGGTTGATTAGAAAATTATTCTTTTTTGTTTTCATTTGTGGGACTTGGACGTGATAGCCCATTTCTATTTGCCCTTGAGAAGGTGGCAGTGGCAACTGAGTGGTTTGCTAGGCCATTTCAGAGGGCAGTTGAGAGTTAACCATATTGCTCACGTAGGCCAGACCGGGTAAGGATAGCAGATTTCCTTCCCTAAAGGGCATTAGTGAACCAGATGGGTTTTTCCAACAATTGACAAAGGTTTCATGGTCATCAGACAACCCTTGATTCCAGACTTTTTTTTATTGAAGTCAAACACAACCATCTGCCATTGTGGAATTCGAACCTGGGTCCCCAGAACATTATTCTGGATATCTGAATTAATAGTTGAACAATAATAGCACTACACCATCACCTCCCATGACAGGAAAATATCTGAAACAATTCCATACCAACAGCCAATTTCTTCTCTGTAATGTGTTTATGGACCTAACTACCATGTCTCACAAACTTGACTGCGTTTTTTGAGGAAGTAACAAAGAGGATTGATGAGGGCAGAGCAGTTGATGTAATCTATATGGACTTCAGTAAGGTGTTCAACAAGGTTCACCATGGAAGATTGCTTAGGTAAAAACAATGACTGCAGATGCTGGAAATCAGATTCTGGATTAGTGGTGCTGGAAGAGCACAGCAGTTCAGGCAGCATCCAAGGAGCTTCGAAATCGATGTTTCGGGCAAAAGCCCTTCATCAGGAAGGGCTTCATCATGGAAGATTGCTTAGCAAGGTTAGGTCTCATGGAATACAGGGAGAACTAGCCATTTGGATACAGAACTGGCTCAAAGGTAGAAGACAGAGGGTGGTGGTGGAGGGTTGTTTTTCAGACTGGAGGCCTGTGACCAGTGGAGTGCCTCAAGGATTGGTGCTGGGTCTTCTAATTTTTGTCATTTACATAAATGATTTGGATGCGAGCATAAGAGGTACAGTTAGTAAGTTTGTAGATGACACCAAAATTGGAGGTGTAGTGGACAGCGAAGAGGGTTACCACAGATTATAACAGGATCTTGACCAGATGGGCCAATGGGCTGAGAAGTAACAGATGGAGTTTAATTCAGATAAGTGCAAGGTACTGCATTTTGGGGATGTAAGCCTTAGCAGGACTTATACACTTAATGGTAAGGTCCTCGGGAGTGTTGCTGAACAAAAAGTCCTTGGAGTGCAGGTGCATAGCTCCTTGAAAGTGGAATCGCAAGTAGATAGGATCGTGAAGAAGGCGTTTGGTATGCTTTCCTTTATTGGTCAGAATATTGAGTACAGGAGTTGGGAGGTCATTTTGCGGCTGTACAGGACATTGGTTTGGCCACTGTTGGAATATTGCATGTAATTCTGGTCTCCTTCCTATCGGAAAGATGTTGTGAAATCAGAAAAGATTTACAAGGATGTTACCAGGATTGGAGCCATGATTTAGAGATACCGGTGTTGGACTGGGGTGTACAAAGTTAAAAATCACACAACACCAGGTTATAAGAGAAAATGAGGTCTGCAGATGCTGGAGATCAGAGATGGAAATGTGTTGCTGGAGAAGCGCAGCAGGTCAGGCAGCATCTAGGGAACAGGAGAATCGACGTTTCGGGCATTAGCCCTTCTTCAGGAAGAAGGGCTAATGCCCAAAACGTCGATTCTCCTGTTCCCTAGATGCTGCCTGACCTGCTGCGCTTCTCCAGCAACACATTTCCAACACCAGATTATAGTCCAACAGGTTTAATTGGAAGCACACTAGCTTGCGGAGCGATGCTTCTTCATCAGGTGTAGTGGAGGGCTCAATCCTAACACACAGAAAATTCCGAAAGCTAGTGTGCTTCCAATTAAACCTGTTGGACTATAACCTGGTGTTGTATGATTTTTAACCAGGATTGGAGGATTTGAGCTATTGGGAGAGGCTGAATAGGCTGGGGCTGTTTTCCCTGGAGCGTCGGAGGCTGAGGGGTGACCTTATAGAGGTTTCCAAAATTATGAGGGGCATGGGTAGGGTAAATAGACAAAGCCTTTTACGTGGAGTGGGGGAGTCCAGAACTAGAGGCCATAGGTTTAGGGTGAGAGGGGAAAAATATAAAAGAGATCTAAGGGGCAACTTTTTCACACAGAGAGTGGTAAGTGTATGGAATGAACTACCAGAGGAAGTGGTGGAAGCTGGTACAATTGCAACATTTAAGAGGCATTTGGATGGGTATGTGAATAGGAAGGGTTAGGAGGGATACGGACTGGGTGCTGGCAGGTGGGACTAGATTGGGTTGGGATATCTGGTCGGCATGGACGGGTTGGAACGAAAGGTCTGTTTCCATGCTGGACATCTCTATGACTCTATGACCTCAACATGAAATGATGCAAAAGGAACACCATCTCGAGAAAGTCTTTAACTTTCAGTAAGGTGTTTGAAATTTCCCCATGGAAGACTACTGCACAAAATATGAGAGCATGGGATTGAGGGTGATTTAGCAGTTTGGATCAGAAATTGGCTAGCTGAAAGAAGACAGAGGGTGGTGGTTGATGAAATGTTCATCATGGAATTCAGTTACTAGTGGTGTAACGCAAGGATCTGTTTTGGGGCTACTGCTGTTTGTCATTTTTATAAATGACCTGGGTGAGAGCGTGGAAGGATGGTTTATTAAATTTGCAGATGACACTAAGGTCGGTAGAGTTGTGAATAGTGCCAAAGGATATTGTGGGTTACAGAGGAACACAGATAAGCTGCAGAGGTGGGCTGAGAGGTGGCAAGTGGAGTTTAATGCGCAAAAGTGTGAGGTGATTCTCTTTGGAAGGAGCAACAGGAATAAAGAGGACAGGGCTAATGGTATGATCCTTGGTTGTGTAGATTACATTCCCCACAATGTGGAAACAGGCCCTTTGGCCCAACCAGTCCACACCAACTCTGCGAAGAGTAACCCACCCAGACCCATTTCCCTCTGACTAATGCCCCTAACACCATGGGCAATTTAGCATGGCCAATTCACCTGACCCGCGCACCTTTGGACTGTAGGAGGAAACCAGAGCAGCCAGAGGAAATGACACAGACACTGGGAGAATGTGCAAACTCTGCACAGACAGTCGCCCGAGGCAGGAATCGAACCTGGGTCCTTGGTGCTGTGAGGCACCAGTGCGAGCCACCGACCCACCCTTCCACCATTAATGACTTGTTGCTTAATTAATTACAACTGTGGTGTCATGTTAAAACTTAATACTTCAAGGATTTTTAGGACTTCTTATCCTTGGTCTTCACTTTTGAATTAAGCTCGCTCTTATTTTTAAATTTATACTTGTGTTTGTGTTCGAAACTGCTTTTTTTTATTTTCATGGGATTTGTAAACAGCATCATTCATATCTTTCACATGAGAAAACCTTGTAACTAGCTCTTTAATCTGAAATACTATAACGCGTTAACGAAGTGTGATATAGCTACATGCCATAAAGAATTAAAAATCTTTGTTACGTGGAGCATGAAAAGAGGGGAATAATTCATCCCTTCTGATATGGTTGTATGCCTTAACAGTGTTACAAAGGGCATAGATACTATACCTAGCCTCGGGTAATGGCATTGTTGACACTAGCTGTGAACAGTTCAATCTTGGCAGTAACATTTTAATTTTCAATAATAAAAACGTTCCCCCAGAATATCATGAAATTAATTGATTAACTTATTAAATGGAAGTTAATACATTTTGCTTATTATGGCAAGGGGACGCAATGGCCGAGTGGTATTGTTATTGGACTGTTAATCCAGAGACCCAAAGAATGTTCTGAGGACCTGGGTTCGAATCTCGTCATGGCAGATGCTGGAATTTGAATTCAAGAAATATCTGGAATTAATGATGACCATGAGTCCATTGCTGATTGTTGGCAAAACCCATCTGGTTCACTAATGTCCTTTAGGAAAGGAAACTGCTGTCCTTACCTGATCTGGCCTACATGTCACTCCAGACCTTCAATAATGTGGTTGAGTCTAAACTGTTCAATGGGCAATAAATGCTGCATAGATTGTGATGCCCTCATCCCACGAATGATAAAAAAATGAGCCTAGTTCAAAATTCATAACACTGTCATCGCAAGATGTTAAGTGCAAACATTCAGGCAAAATTTAATCTATCATGTGTTACTAAAAATGGGGTAACTGTACACGAAAAACATAAGCTACAGCATAATGTGGAGATTGACAGATAGGTAATATAAGTGGTATTTGTTCATGAAATGCATGTGTAAAGCTTGAATACTTCAAGTGGACTGATCTGTGAGGCACTGAGACTTTGTCTTACTACTTTTTGCAACGATCAAAAGAATTCCGAAAAGGATAAAAGAAAATTCAATTTTCAGTGCTATTATCATAATGGGAAATTGCCCCAGAATACTTCCATTCAATGTAAGCACAGCAAGGTATGCACTTTCAGGGAGTGCATACTCAATACACACATAGGACTGTAAAGAGAATGAAAAATATCATATAACCATTATTTTACAATATAGTTTTTTTAAATTAACTAATAAAATGCCTAAACAATCACCTGCATTTATCGAGTAGTATTCATGACTTGGGATGTCTAAAATTAATCATGTTTTGAAATATAATATGGGAAACCTGACAACAAACGTGCTTGCTGTACCATAAGCGCAGCAATAAATTATCTGATAACCTGTTTTCCAGTGAGAATGGTTGAAGGCCAGGCGATGAGGAGAACCGGCCTGTTCCTCATTAAGTAATAACCTAAGAGGTCAGATAAGGCCGTAACATTTCATCAAAAGTATGGTATCCTGAGAGTATTGCAGTACCCTAGTACAGCAGTGGAGTCCTATTCTGGGTGTTGTACTTAAATCCACAATCTCAGTACTTAGGTGACAGTGGTAAAATGGTCTGAAGGCTGACCCTCAAACTTAGCCATTAAATAGGCAGAAGGGGCTGAAAGTTTGAGCAGAGAGATCTCGGTGTCCATGTACATAGATCCCTGAAAGTTGCCCACCAGGTTGATTGGCTTATTAAGAAGGCATACGGTGTGTTCGCTTTTATTAGTAGAAGGACTGAGTTTTGGAACTATGAGGTCATGCTACTGCTATGAAAAGCTCTAGTGCAGCCACACTTGGAGTATTCCATACAGTGCAGGTCACTGCAATATAGGAAGGATGTGGAAGCTTTGTAAAGGGTTCAGAGAAGATTTACTAAGATGTTGCCTGGTATGGAGGAAGGCCTTATGAGGAAAGGCTGAGGGACTTGAGGCTGTTTTCATTATAGAGAAGAAGGTTGAGAGGTGACTTAATTGAGACATATAATCAGAGAGTTAGATAGGATGGACAGTGAGAGCCTTTTTCCTCAGATGGTGATGGCTAGCATGAGGGGGCATAACTTTAAATTGAGGAATAATAGATATAGGACAGATGTCAGAGGTAGGTTCTTTACTCAGAGAGTAGTATGGATGTGGAACTCAATGCCTGCAACAATAGTAGACTTGCCAAATTTAAGGGCATTTAATTGGTCACTGGGTTGACACATAGATGAAAATAGTGTAGATTAGATGGGCTTCAGATTGGGTCCACAGGTTGGTGCAATATTGAGGGCCGAAGGACCTGTACTGCGCTGTAATGTTCTATGTTCTAATTGGCTTTAATACAAAAATGCAGAATGTGTCCTTTCTTGGAAATAATTCTTTCCATAATTTAATATCAACAGACATTTAAAATGTGACATCCCATCAATCTGAACATATCTCACGTTGCAGCTACTGACAGGCCCTGCTGTTTTGATTTAGGATTTATTCACCAAAGAAGCAATAATCCTACATAAATAACCTCCAGAGCCACTGTATTCAAATAATACACCTGCTGATGAGCAACATAAGTGTGAGTAAACTTGTTTATCCTTCGTTTCTGAATCGGAATGTTAGAACTCTGGGATTAGAATGGTGCTGGAAAAGCACAGCCAGTCAGGCAGCATCTGAGGACCAGGAAAATCAATGTTTCGGGCAAAAGCCCTTCATCAGGAGTCCTACTGATGAAGAGCTTTTGCCAAAAACATTGATTTTCCAGCTCCTCGGATGCTGCCTGACTGGCTGTGCTTTTCCAGCACCACTCTAATCTAGACTCTGACTTCCAGCATCTGCAGTCTTCATTTTTGCCTAGAACTCTGGGATTGTTAGCCTCAACTGAAGTTGGAGATACTGTATCAAAAGCAGAAATTGCTGGAAAAGCTCAGCAGGTCTAGCAACATCTGTGGAGAGAAGTTCTGAGGAAGGGTCACTTAATGAAACGTTAACTCAGATTTCTCTGCATAAATGTTGTCAGACCTGCTGAGCTTTTCTAGCAATTTCTGTTTTTGTTTCTCATTTACAGCAACTGCAGTTCCATCGGTTTTTATTTCGAGATACTGTACACCTGGCATCACAGTGTGCAGCCTTAGCCACATCTAGCAGGTACACACATCACACAAATGTTGGTGGCTGATCAAAGACTCATCTAGGTAATGTGCGCTGAGGTACCACTGAGGGGGATCAGCATTTCTCAAGAGCAAATGTGCTCCAGTATTCATGTGTAATATTCAGCTCTACATTAAAATAAAACTTGAAAATGTTTTACAGTACAAATTCATATAAACAATGTTGCTGATGGATTCTGGTCTTTATGAAGCCAATGGTTTGCCTCTTATGAATGCAACATTAAATGATTATTCACTAGGACCCAGAGCACCTGTTGATCTGAAGCAATCATGCAGTTAAGCATTCCATTGAAAAGAAACTTCTCCCCCAATGCAGTGACTTACACTGGAGTACAATTGCAGAAATCCTGGGCCCTTTGGTACAGTAATAAGATAATTATCCTTCCTGAATTAACTGGGACCATGAGAGGAAAAGAACATTACAGGAACAGCACAATAGAACATCAAGCAAGTGGAACACAAGGCTTACCACATGCAAATGAACACAGGAAAATTGGGATGTAGGTAGGTAGGTGTGTGTTTAGTCTGTCAATAATCAAATTGTCTGATATTCATGGATTCATACAGCACAGAAAAGACCCTTCAGTCCATCGAATCTGCACTGACATAACTACCACTAAAAGTGCGCTAATCCCAGTATCCTGCACTTGTCCCATATCCTTGAATGAGATGATATTTCAAGTGCTCATCCAAATACTTTTAAAGTTTCTAGACTCCATTACCTTTCTAGGCAATACATTCCAGATTCCCACCACCTGCTGAGTGAAAAAAATCCCTCTCAATCTTCTGCCCCCTTACCCAAAAACTATGCCCTCTTGTGATTGACCCCTCAACCAAGGGAAACAGCTGCTCTCTATTCACCCTGTCCATGCTCCTCAATATCTTACACACCTCAATCATTTCCTCCCTCAGACCTCTTTGCTCTAAAGAAAACAATCCAAATCTATTTAGTCTCTCCATGTAGCTCAGTTTCTTTTACCCAGGCAACATCCTGGTGAAATTCATTCTGCCTGCCCACGCAGACTTAGGAAAATCTTTCCAGTGTTTGTCTGCTATTCCACCATGACAGCATCACACCCTCACCTGAATACTGTCCCAACCTAAAGTTGACACAACCAGCAGGGGTAGTGACCAGGGAAAAAGTGAATTAAAATGTGACCTCAAGCTGCTTTTAACCTTGTCATTGCTGAAATCTAATTGGTGGGGGTCTGTAAATTAATTCCCGGTGTTAATGTTGTTAAACATGATTACCATGCAGGCTTGTCAGGAGCAACTTACCCTTCCTAGCTTAGTGAGGTTAGATATGTACAGTAGATAGTTGTGGCTTGATCATCCTATTACTGAGTTAACTTGGCACAACTTGGCATTGGGCCCTGAGGCTTTTCTAGGAATCAGAGCTCCACTGAATCCAATTATTAAGGCAGCACACACCCAGTTAGAATGGAGCTGGTCAGGACAAGAAGTTTTAACAGGCCTCACCTTCCTGTTCCACAGCTTCTGTCAGTAAATAGGATTACGTTTCTGGTCAAAAAGCAATTGAACTGCAGGTATTTTGTTTGCTTTATTGCACATTTTGTTTTATTAGCAAAGCGGGTTTACTCTGGAGTGAAGGTCTCCTGTTTGCAAAAAAACTATGTGGGAATGATGCCTAGCCTGGAGGGTTCAGTTATGTAACACACATGTTACGGAGAATCTGACAACCCGCAGTGTCTGCTCTGTTTATCGACTGAGGGAAAATCATAGCCTTCATTACCTCTGAAGATCCATCGTCTCACAATGTGTTCAGATGCAACCCAAATTTTTAGTGCATCTCATTCAAGTTGTATGAAGGATTATAATTAGAGATTTCCTCAATGGGTCCGGGAGCACAGTCCTGTTTGGAATGGAGTCATCCAGGCCACAACGGCCCTAAATTTGATCCTGATCCAGTGTAATCTTGGCTTGCCTTAGCTTCTGTAGTAGTCAAGTCAATAAAGATGACCACAGTGCTTCTGGATGAGGGGAGTGAGAAATGTTCCAGGATTCTGCTCCTGACTTTGTTCCAACAATCTCTTGCTGACATTCTGGAGACTAATGTGTGAATAAGCATTAATTAGATTACAAGTTTGCGGCTGTGCCACTAAAGATGTATATCAGCAAATATTTCCACAGCTTTGGAAGGGAAGCAGAGATAATTGGCAAGAAAATTAAACCAGAGACACTTTTTGAGTTCCAGCATCCTTCACACTGATTCCTTGTTGAATTCCTCCTCCTTGTCTGACATTTTAGTACACATTCCCCACAAATCAGGAAAGAAATGGAGTTTAAAAATTTTAAAACCAATTGAAAAATAATACAGAAATTTACTACTTTACATTGCCAGCATTTCTAAAAGTAATTTGATTCATGATGAAATCTGACTGCCCCCTATATGGTGAACTTTGTCTAAAAGCTTATGTAATGCATACCTTTGATACCTCTGAAAAATCATTGTATTGGTAACTTCCTGCATTGAATATGTAGTTTAACAAAGTATCTTGGCAAGCTCTGCACTATCTTATGGCTATTTGTAGTGGTTCTGGTCAGCTGCCAAAGCTTTTTGGGGATTAATCCCAAGTAATGCACAAAACAAATTATGTTTTGCTCTGTAATTATTAACATTTAACTAAGATAAAAAATTATCTTCAGTTATAAGATAAAACCAGCAAATGGCATGATGGAAAAGGGTGAATATTTACAGGGAGTTCATCAGCATCTGAAGAGAAAAGAGACATAGCTAAGGATCCTGTTGAGATTCCTTTTAACAAAGATAGCCACTGGAAACCCTAACCTGATAGATTTGTTGTGTGTGTCTCGCAGCTCATGTTTAGAAATATCCTGCGAGTCTCAGTACTTGGCTCGGTGTTACTAATCTCACCACTGAGTCAGAAAGTTGTGGGTTTGGGTTCCTCCCAGAGACACAATCTGGGTTGTTAGCTGACTGGAATAATGAGTTCAGATGAGATGTTAGATCAAGGCTCTTCCTGATTAAGTGAGACTATTTGAAGAGCAAAGGTGTGCCTTGATCAATATTTATTATTAATACACATCTGATCCCTTCTGAAGTCATTGTTGTTTCTGGGAGTTTTGTTGTGTACTTATTATCTACTGCATTTCCTATTATAATAAAGATTGTACATCAAAAGTAATTTATTGCCTGTAAAACAACATTAGATATACTGATGTCATAAAAGATATATATGTATAATTTATCGTCTGTGATTAATTTATCATGGCTAGCTTTTTATATTCGAGGAGAAAGTGAGGACTGGAGATCAGAGCTGAAAATGTGTTGCTGGAAAAGCGCAGCAGGTCAGGCAGCATCCAAGGAGCAGGAGAATCGATGTTTCGGGAAGAAGGGCTCATGCCCGAAACGTCAATTCTCCTGCTCCTTGGATGCTGCCTGACCTGCTGCGCTTTTCCAGCAACACATTTTTAGCTTTTTATATTAGTGTTATTTGGAATCTGATTCCAGGTCTGTGACATTACCAGGCTGGCCTGCTCCAAACATGGAGCTTTACTGACAGCAAAGCAGATAGATTGTGCCTGTGACCAGCAACTCAGGATCCTGGCCTGCTAGACTCTGGGGTGGTGTAGTGTAGGGAGTGCTGGTTGGTTTATTACATACCAACTCCCTGGTTCTGACACTGGGCGTATGTAATAAGATGTGGTGTGATGAAAAACACAGGAGGCAGATGCTTCAGAGGCAAAGGAAACAGATTTTATTAAAACAAACAAAATTGAGAATATATATAATCCCTGACAAGAAAATGAATATTTAGAAAAAAAACAATGCTATGCATCAAGTGAAATGAAACTTGTCTGACAGCTACTAACACACCAGTTAACCCTTGCAGCCCTGACTTGGTGCAGTGGGTTTTGAATTACAGACAGCTGTTAATTACTGGGTGACAAGGGAAAGAGAGAGAGAGAGTAAACATGAATCCTGGTGTCCTATCCTGTTTCCCTTCCTTGGGAAGTGTCCTGCACCGTCAGCCCCAAAGCCCACTCTTCCTACCCTATCTTACTGAACTGGGACAGAGGGTCTCGATGACCTGATACTCACCCTCAAAGTGGCTTCTGTTGCTCTGGACAGTGGTTCTTCAGTCTGACCTAATTAATAAAAATCAAAACAACTGCGGGTGCTGTAAATCAGAGACAGAAGTAGAAATTGCTGGCAAAGCTGGCACCACCTGTGCAGAGAAATCCGAGTTAATGTTTCGGAACCCAGAGTTCTGAGGAAGGGTTACTCAACCTGAAACGTTAACTCTGATTTCTCTCCACAGATGCTGCCAGACCTGCTGAGCCTTTCCAGCAATTTCTGTTGTTGTTTCTGACCTAATTAATATTATGTACAACTTCACCATAACCTCCCCGCTCTTGTATTCAATGCTTTGATTTAAAAGGCAAGTTCCTCATAAGCCTTCTTAACCACTTGACCTATGCACTCTGCTGCTTTCAAGGATCTATGGGACATTCTTACCAAAGTTCCTCTGTGCTCACCATTTGTTATGTACTGACTTGTCTTGTTAATCCATCCAAAGATCATATATCTTTGTGAGCTCATTTCAACTCCAATTTGCACCTCTTGTAGTTCATTCCTGCAAAACCCTTTCCCCGTCTTTGCTGAGAACATTCAGCCCTGTAATGAAAAGGACCTAACAGCTTTGAGGAGTAAGTTGCCACTGGTCACTTATGTACTTGATCAGGTAACTGCAGTTGGTTAATCCTGACAGTGCCAAGGACATTAAGTAACCTCTGCTTCTTTGCAAAAGGTCAGTAGAGTTAAAGTTCTCTTGTCATAAAGTTAGAAAACTCTAATGTCAGTGGCTCTACATTAAAGAGATAACAAGGATTGGTACTAATATAAAATGTCTGTGAATGGATATTTACAAAATTCAAAAGGGCTGCACAATGTTATTCTGTGAGGAGAACTTAGTGGTGACTAATCATTCTTGTGTAAAGGTATACTTGCCAAGTGAGCAATTTAGTCAGTCTTAGTTATTAAGCTGCATGAGTTGAGAATGGTAAAGTTACTCATTCCTATGATTGTACAATGATCTCAGTCTGTCTTGAATGACGCATTAATTGTTCCAGCACTGTTTGTAATGACAAAAGGTCCAGTTAGACCATTGTGAGTCTTGTCACTTGATATGTCCTGTTGTGAGATGATTTAATTCCAAAGCCTGATATTCCTTTTGTTCTTTGACAGGGTGTGGGCATCACTGGCAAGGCCAGCATTCATCTCCCAAGAACATTTACCCTCGACCAAGGTGGCCTGCTAGGCATTTTAAGGAGGCAGCAAAACGTCAACTACTTTGCTGTGGGTCTGGAATCACATATAACCCTGACCAGGTAAGAATGGCCAAAATTGTTTCCCAAAGGGATGTAGTAACCATACATGACAATCAGCAATACTTTGATGGTCATTAGCTTTTAGTTCCAGATTTATTATTGAAAATAAAGTTCCATCAGCTGCAGTGGTGGGATTTGAATTTTTTTTCACTCTTAGGCTAAGGGCATCACTGGTTGGGCCAGCATTTATTGCCAGTCTCTAATTGGCCTTGAGAAGGTGGTGAGCCACCTTCTTGAACTGCCACAGTCCACGTAACTCCTGGTTGACCCACAATGGCTTTAGGGAGGCAATTTCAGGATTTTGACCCAGCAACGGTGAAGGAAATATACTTCCAAATTATGATGGCTAGTGGCTTAGACAGCAACTTGCAGTGGTGTTCCAATGCATCTGTTATTATAATTGAATAATAGATCCATGCTTTCAATGAATTCCACTTGTTAAATCCGGCTGTTGACTCAAAACTAAATAAACAGGCAACACAGAGAAGCTATCAGAAGTGGAGCTGGATGGATAATGTGCTCATTACAAATCACAACATAAACTGTGTAAGTAAAGTGACTGCAGTCTTAGAAACTAGTGTTATCTGCATTTCTCTGCAGACAATAAAATATTGTCTGTGTGCAGTTTGCACATTCTCTCCATGTCTGCGTGGGTTTCCTCTGGGTGCTCCACTTTCCTCCCACAATCCAAAGATGTGCAGGTTAGGTGAATTGTCCATGGTGTTAGGTACATTAGTCAGGGGTAAATGTAGGAGAACAGGTCTGGGTGGGTTGCTCTTCGGAGGGTCGGTGTGGATTTGTTGGGCGAAAGGGCTGGTTTCCATACTGTAGGGAATCTAATCTAAAACAACCATCACTAGATGAACCACAAATATGTTTTGAATAACTGGATTTGGATAAATCTGAACAAACCTCATAAAATACAATCATCACATATGACCGTACGTATTCTCAACACCAGCAGTGTTAACTAACGTGCAATAAGATGGTGGTGGAGGGGAGTTTCTGAGACTGGGGCTTGTCCACTCTACTTGCTTTTCTTTTCATTTCTTTTTTCTTCTCTCTTTCCTAGATGTCTTTTAACTTACCTCTTGTTGAAGAACTCAGTTGCAGTGATGGTATTGGTGTGGTGAGTAGGTCCAGCAGCGCGTGCTTGTTGCGGCAGGGTCAGAGGCAAGTTTGAGTTCCTGGTGGCTTCTACATCTGGTGCTGATTCATGGAGGTGATGGTGGTGGAAGCAAGGTCGGGCCCAGTATAAGACCTGGCAATATTATGCAGCAGCTGCATTGGTGAGGTGGGCCTGAAGCAGCCTCATGGCGTCGATGGAGTTGGATTTTGGCTGCTGCAGTACTCGTTGGCAGCGGTAGTATCTGCATTGGCAAGGTCCGTCACTCATGGTGGTGAAGGCATCAGTGGAGGTGAGATGGGGCCAAAGAATGGCAACTTTTGTTCCAGGCGGGTGAAGGGGACTCATGCATAGCCACCAGGCCCATGATCCATGGTGGAGTACATAACAAGAAGGACTGTAAAGTTGAACACTCTTTCTTTGTTAGTTGATTTTTCTGCCTTTATATTCTATGATTTGATTTATTATTCTGTGTTTTAAGATGGCACCACTGAATGCCAATACTATTTGACACTTTTCACTGTATTTTGTAATAAGATACACATGACTACAAATAAATCAAATAACTCAATGATGGAGATTTGTAATTGTTTAAATTCTGTATTGATATGCAATCCACCAGCAGGTTGTTTAAATTGCAAACCATATTTACACAAGCCTGAACAATATTTCTCAAGTTTCTCATGTATTTATGTAATCTTTGTCTAAGACATGCTTTATGTCATAACATTTGGTAAAAATTCATTTGAATTTATTTGAAATGATCATTAATTTACTGGACACAGTGTGAGCCCTTTCTTAATAGCTTACTCCAACTTTATAACATGTTCTTGACCCCTGACTCTGCTAATGCCAGCCTCTTGTGTAAGTCCCAAATTTTTTTTATATTTCCAAAATATACCTTATTCATAAAAGAATTTTGATGATCTGTACAATTGGTCATGCCATACATACGTAAACATTCCATTTCTTTGCATACAGATATCGAGTAATCATTCGTATATACAGGTCCATACATTTACTATCCATATATTTAGCTGAAGCATCAGCGGAGCCCACTTATGCGTGGGCCCCCTGTTCTTTGGCAGGCAGAAGTTACACGGTGGTCTTTCCCCACCACGCCTTGGCGGCAGCTGCCCCAAGCTTCAACGTGTCCCTCAACATGTAGTCCTGGACCTTGGAATGTGCCAGTCTGCAACATTCAGTCGGGGTCAGCTCCTTCAACTGGAAGATCAACAGGTTTCGGACAGACCAGAGAGCGTCCTTCACCGAGTTGGTGATCCTCCAGGCACAGGTGATATTCATCTCAGTGTGTGTTCCGGGGAACAGACCGTAGAGCATGGAGTTCCGCATCACGGAGCTGCTCGGGACAAACCTTGACAAACACCACTGCATTCCTCTCCAGACTTCCTTTGCGTAGGTACATTCCAGAAGGAGGTGTGTGACAGTCTCGTCCCTTCCACAGCAGCTTCGAGGGCAGCGTGCGGTGCGGCAGAGAGTCCAGGCCTGCATAAGGGATCTCGCAGGCAGAGCCCTTCTCACCACCAGCCAAGCCATGACTTGGTTTAGATTAGATTACTTACAGTGTGGAAACAGGCCCTTCGGCCCAACAAGTCCACACCGACCCGCCGAAGCGCAACCCACCCATACCCCTACATTTACCCCTTTACCTTACACTACGGGCAATTTAGCATGGCCAATTCACCTAACCTGCACATCTTTGGACTGTGGGAGGAAACCGGAGCACCCGGAGGAAACCCACGCAGACACGGGGAGAACGTGCAAACTCCACACAGTCAGTCGCCTGAGGCGGGAATTGAACCCGGGTCTCTGGCGCTGTGAGGCAGCAGTGCTAACCACTGTGCCACCGTGCCGCCCACTTGGTGCTTGTTGGAAAGTTCTGGCGATGAGGCATTCTGCCAAATAACTTTGACAGTCTGCTCAGGGAACCGCTCGATAGGATCCGCCCTTTCCTTTACCCGGAGGGTCTCAAGGACACTACGTGCTGACCAGTTCTTGATAGACTTGTGGAGAAAGGTGTTTTTCCTCATAAACTTCTCCACGAAGGACAGGTGATATGGAAACGGTCCAACTACTTGGAGCATTCCACGGCAGCGAGGCCAGGCCCATCCTTCGCAATACCGGGGACAGGTAGAACCTCAGTACGTAGTGACACTTGGTGTTTACATACCGGAGATCCTTGCACAGCTTGATGCAGCCACACACAAAGGTGGCCATCAGGGTGAGGGTGGCATTTAGTGTGTTTTTTCCTCCGTTGCCCAGAGCTTTGTACATCAAGTCCCCGGCCATCTTTGATCTCCATACAAACGGAAGATGGCCCGGGTGACTGCGATGGCACAGGTTCTGGGAATAGGCCAAACCTGTGCCACATATAACAACACTGACAATGCCTCACACCTGATGAACAGGTTTTTACCCGCGATGGAGAGCGACCGTAGTTTCCATCCGCCCAATTTCTGCCTCACTTTCTTGATACGCTCTTTCCAAGACTTGTCGCACGCCCCAGCCCCCCGAACCAAATACCCAGCACCTTCAGGTGGTCAGTCCTGACGGTGAAGGGGATGAAGGATTGGTCGGCCCAGTTCCCGAAGAGCATGGCCTCGCTCTTGCCTCGGTTGACCTTGGCCCCTGAGGCCCGTTCGAACTGGTCACATATGTATAAGAGTCTGTGCACGGACAGCAGATCTGAGCAGAAAACGGCGACATCATCCATGTACAGGGAGGCCTTAACCTTCAGGCCCCCGCTGCCAGGAATAGTCACCCCTCCCAGGCTCGTATCCTTCCTGATGGACTCGGCAAATGGCTCTATGAGCATACAAACAAGACAGGAGAAAGAGGACAGCCCTGCCTGACTCCAGATCTGACTGGGAAGCTATCTGATTCCCATTCGTTGATTGAGATTGCACTGACAATGTTGGTGTAGAGCAGTCTGATCCAATTGCAGCTTCCTTCCCCAAAGCCCATTTTGGAGAGAACATCTCTCATGTACGTTTGCGATATCCTGTCAAAGGCTTTCTCCTGGTCCAGGCTGATGAGGCAGGTGTCCAACCCCCTGTCCTGCACATAGGCCATCGTATCCCTGAGGAGTGCGAGACTCTCAGCGATCTTCCTGCCCAGTACAGCATAGATTTGGTCAGGGTGGATCACCGATCCCAGAGCAGACCTGACCCTGTTGGCGATGACCTTTGCCAAGATTTTGTAATCTGCATTTCATAGTGAAATTGGTCTCCAATTTCTGAGTTCCTCCCTCTTCCGCTTCCACTTGTAGATGAGGGTGATGATGCCTTTCCTCATGTCAGTATGCTACCTGTCAGAAGCATACTGACATACACCTCCAGCAGGTCCTGGCCAATCAAGTCCCACAGAGCAGAATAGAGCTCGACTGGTAAGCCGTCGCTTCTGGGAGTTTTATTCTTTTTGAAGGACTCGAGGGCCTTGGTCAGCTCATCCAGAGATAGCGGCTGGTCCAGCCTCTCCCATGTTCTGTCATCTAAGACCTCCGTGATAGAGGACAGGAACAACTGGGAGGCTGCACTGTCGGTTGGCTTTGCGTCATACAGACTGGCATAGAAGGATTTGCTGATCCTCATGATGTCAGCCTGAGATGACGTTACCGAGCCATCTTCTTCCTTCGGGCTGCTGAACACTGAGCTCTCTTTGTGCACTTTCTGGAAGAAGAAACGTGAGCACATCCCGTCCTGCTCCTTGGAGTGGACCCTGGACGGAAGATTATCTTGGAGGCCTCCGAGGCAAAGAGTGAGGCTCGCTGGCCCTTCACCTCCTAAAGGTCCTCTGTGACATCGATCCCCATCTGTAATTAAATGGGCATTGGTGACCATTCCTTTAGCTGTGTTGGCTCTAAGCACTGGAAATCTCTCTCTATGTCTCTCCACTCTCCTTTCTCCTACATTAACCTTTAAAATCTATCTTTACAGCAAAACCTAATATATCCTTATAGCGTCTCAACATTGAATTGTGTCCCATAATGCTCATGCTTTGGGATGGTTTATCACTCGAAAAGGACTTAAGTTGTTATTTTTGTTGTTGATGCAAAGTCCCTTGAATTGGTCAGTGTGCTTGACATGTGAAGTTCTGTTCTTGGATACTAACAGCAAGTCTGTATCTAAGGAAGTGTTTCAGACTTAACACGGTGTAACTGAAACACGCATAGAATGGAAATTAACAGAAAATTCAGATTAAGGCTACATTTACCAAAAGGCATCTTTTCAGAATTGCTGATTTATCTTTCAATGAAAAAAAGTGATGAGGCTCCTCCTAAACTCTCTGAAAAAAAAATGTAAATTGGGCCATTCCATCTATTAAGAAAAGCTCTCAATGACTTAAAAGTGCCACAATGTTTTGGCACGATATCAGTCATTTATTCATGAACTTAACAGTGTTCACTATACTCCAAAATGTACTTCCTTTATTTCTTTATTTCCTTTATATCTTTATTTCTCTATGAAGTGTAGAAATAAGTGTAAAAAAATGGAAATATATTTCATACTTAACATCACTTACATTTTTTCTATGCTCTGTATTAGCTTTAACAATAGGCCTTTAAACATAGAGAGTTTAGCTTGAATCTATTTTAAATTAAAGTGCTTCAAGTATTCCCTATTGACTATTAGAGTTCTGTATGAAATGAGCTGGGTGTTTTCAACCTGGTCATGACAGGGCAATGCTATCTCTTCAGTATTGATTTATCTGCAGACTAGGTGGTATCTCCTGTGGATTTAAAATTATGTTGTACTTATGGCTTCATATTTCTCATGACAGCCATTCTTTTAAAATGAAAAAGTGGCTAGGTGCGTGGCAGAAAAAATAGAAATGTAAAATTCTCAAAAGTACAGCGCAGAATCACAGGGATATAGAGCACAGAAACAGATCCTGCGGTCCAACTCGTCCAACTGACCAGATATCCTAACCTAATCTAGTCCCATTTGCCAGCATTTGGCCCAGAGGCCTCTAACCCCTTCCTATTCATATACTCATTCAGTTGCCTTTTAAATGTTATAATTGTACCAGCCTCCACCACTTCCTCTGGCAGCTCATTCCATACACATGCCACCCTCTGTGTGAAAAAGTTGCCCCTTATGTCTCAAAGCAGATCCAGGTATTCTCCCTGATGTATGTGATATGTGCCAATTGAAATGATTTATGTGGTTACACAATATGTGTATGTAATCGATGCATCATACCACGCTTTGTAATCATAATCCTAAGAAAGCACCAGTGCAGTCTTGCATTTTTATTGATTTGCAAACACCACCCAAGAATAGTGAGGTAAGACGGTGAATTCACTTTTCTTTTCCATTTGTTGTTACCATACGACATAAGATGTAAATACAGAAGTAGTCCATTTAGCCCATCAAGCTTGCTCTGCCATTCAACGTGATCATGGCTGGTCTGATCATTTTCAACTTAGAAACGTGCTGGAATGACATTTGATTTTTTTTTTGGAAAGGACTCTGAAACCTTGATTCAGAATTTTCAAAGAATGAAAAGCTATTTCAAGTTGAAGTAGAAAAGTGCATAAATTGGGACAAATGCATATGCGCTAGTAAACACAGATATCACAAGACTAGAAGGTACAGAAACAGGTAGAGGCCATTTGGCTCTTTCAGCCTTCTCAACTATTCAGTGGGATCACAGCTAATCCAGCATTCCTCCTATCCACTTTCATGCAAATTCCCCGTAACCTTTGATTATTATTCCCCTACTAATCAAGAATCCATTTGCAAGTCTCAAGCTGATTTATAAAGATTAAGAAAAAAAAATTATCCCAAAGGTTAATAGACTGTCTTCAAAAGGAAATACTTAATTCAGGATAAGTTGGCATTTCTAATGAGGAAATTAATCCATATCAGTAAGGATTATAAGACCAGATGATATAGCAGCAGTCTATGGCGTCTACTCTGCCGTTCAACGGGATCATGGCTGATCTGATATTCCGCAACTCCACCTTCCTATGTTTTCCCCATAATCCTTGATTCCTTACTGATTAAAAATCTGTCTATCTCAGTCTTGAATATTCTTAATGCCCCAGCCTCGATATCCCTCTGCAGTAAAGAATTCCCCATAAATTCAATTCCCTCTGTCTTCAATGCATGTCCCCTTATTTTGAGATTAGATTCTCTGTCCTAGACCCTCCCACAAAGGGGAAACAACCTTTCCAAGTCTACCCTGCCAAGTCCTCTAAGAATCTTGCATTCTTCAATAAGGTCATCATTCATTCCTCTATATTTCAGCAAGTAAAGATCCAATCTACTCAACGTCTGTCCATATGGTTGTCCCTCCAAAACCTGGATCAGGCGTGTGAATCTCCTGAAGGACTGTAGACTACTCCATTCTGGATTAGTGGTGCTGGAAGAGCACAGCAATTCAGGCAGCATCCGAGGACAGGCAAAATCGACGTTTCGGGCAAAAGCCCTTCATCAGGAAAAAAGGATGAAGGTCTTTCCTGATGAAGGGCTTTTGCCCGAAACATCGATTTTGCCTGTCCTCGGATGCTGCCTGAATTGCTGTGCTCTTCCAGCACCACTAATCCAGAATCTGGTTTCCAGCATCTGCAGTCATTGTTTTTACCTTGTAGACTACTCCAGTACATCTTTCCTTCGATGAGAGGCCAAAACTGTACATAGTATTCCAAATGTCTGTACAATTTTAGCAACTTCCTTACTTGTATACTCTATTCCCTTTGAAGGAAAGACCAATATTCCATTTACCTTCCATGTTACCCATTGAATTTGAATATTAGCTTTTAGAATTCATGCATGAGGACTCCCAAATCCCTCCATTCTCCAGCTTTTTGCAGCCTTTCTCCACTTAAATAACATTCATCTCTTCAATATTTCCTGCCAAAATGCATAACCTCATATTTCTCCACATTACATCTGCCAAGTTTTTGCCTAATAACATAAGCAGGAAAGTGGAGCATGAGAGGTAAAGAAGTATTAATATGTCTATTAATATTAATACCTCTCAAATATGAGTATGTGATTTTTTTAGGAGAATAAGGAAACAGAACCTGAGAATATATAAAAAAGCAGGATCAACAGGCAATATGAGAAGGAAGTCTATGACAGAATAATCCTACCTGGACTTGGGATGGAGCAGAATTGATGGACAAAATGATATGCTCTCATCTAAATTGGCATTCTGTTAATTCTGGATTCCTGATTATTTTGCAATATGGGTAGAAATTAGCGATGTTTGAGAAGATTTCTAGCTCAGGTTGATGATATGTATGCAAGTTAGCTCACTGAGCTGGAAAGTTTGTTTTCAGACATTTTGTCATCATGACAAGTTAACATCGTCAGTGAGAGTCTCTGTGAAGCACTGGCGGCATGTCCTGCCTCTCTATTTATAGGTCTTGGTTTTTTAAGGTGGATGAGGTCATTTATGGTTCTTTTATTCAAATTTTATTTAGATTGGGTCTAAATCAATGTGCTTATTGATGGAGTTCCAGTTAGAATGCCATGCCTCTAGGAATTCTCCTGCAAGCCTTTGCTTCACTTGTCCTAGGATGTGTGTGTTTCTCCCAGTCAAAGTGGTGTCCTTCTTTGTCTATATGTATGGAAACTTGTGATTGTGGGTCATGCCTTTTGGCGGCCAGTTGATGTTCATGTATCTTGGTAGCAAGTTTCCTGCTTGCTTGTCTGATGAAGTGTTTTTTAAAGTTCTTGCATGGTATTTTGTTACTGACATTAGTTTTGCTGGTTGCATCTATTGGATCCTTTAGGTTTTTTAGTTGCTGGTTAAGTGTGTTGATAGGTTTGTGGGCTACCATGATGCCCAGGGTCTGAGTAATCTGAAAGTCATTTCTGGTATGTCTTTGATGTACGGTAATGTGGCTATAGTTTTTGGTTGCATTGTGTCTGCTTGTTTGGGTTTGTTTCTGAGGAATCAGTGGATTGGGTTATTAGGTACCCATTTTTCTTGAAAACATTGTATAGGTATTTTTCTTCTGCTTTTTGTAGTTCTTGGGTGCTGCATCTGATGTAGCTCATTATGCTCTTCAACTTTTTTTAGGTTCAAAATGCATTCACCATTTATCAATTTTAGGGTGTGCAGTGCATAGCTCATAAAAACTAATAAAAGAGACCATTTGAACAGACACAATCCATTTGGCCCCTTCACAAGCCTGTTCCAAACTGGCCATGCTCCAGAGTGGGTTAATCAACATGGTAAGTTTCCAATCACTGCACTCCATTTGTAACTGTGGTAATTGGAACCAGGTGGATCTCATTGATTACAAGATCCTTGATTGGGGCTATTAACCGAGACCAAACAGGAAACCCTGGCTGACCAATATAACCAGGAGATTAGTGTGAAAAAAAAGAAAAAAAAAGAAAAAGGAAAAAAAAGAAAAAAAAGAAAAAAAAATAACCCGGGGATACTACCGCACTTAGGTGGAAAAAAAAATAACCAGGAGATTAAAAATAAGCACTACCGCACTTAGGTGGTAGTGTGGGGGTTAAATTAAAAAAAAACAGGGGTTCACACCTGCACACACATACCATGGGTGCTAGGGGAAGAAAAAAGCACTACCGCAGTTAGGTGGTAGTGTGGGGGTTATATATATTAAAAAAAGCAGGAGATTTCCTTTCTTCCTGCTGTGGAAATTGAATAAAGATTTGTGCACCTTGTGTCTCACAACTGCACACACACAACATGGGTGCTGGAAAAAAAAAAGCACTACCGCAGTTAGGCGGTAGTATGGGGGTTAGCAGTTAAAAAAAACAGGAGTGTCACTGTTCAAGAAAAAAAATAACTAGGAGATTTCCTTTCTTCCTGGTGGTGGAAATTTAATAAACATTCGCACATCCTGTGTCTCACACCTACACACACACAACATGGGTGCTGGGGAGAAAATAAGCGCTACCACAGTTAGGCGATAGTGGGGGGGAATTTAAAAAAAAATAAAAAAACAAACAGGGGTATCAGAGGTTCTCTTCACTCTGAGAGCTGGCTCTGAGGGAGCAGGATCAGAGAAAAAGAAGAAAAAAAAATTTCTTTCTTCCTGGTGGTGAAAATTTGAATAAAGATTTGTGCACCTTGCGTCTCACACCTGCACACACACACCATGGGTGCTAGGGGAAAATATAAGTACTACCGTGGTTAGGTGGTAGTGTGTGGTTTTATATTAAAAAAAAAACCAAGAAAGTCAGAGGTTTTGAGAAAAAAAGAGAAAAAAAAGAAACAGAAGGTCAGAGGTTCTGTTCACTCTGAGGGAGCTAAATCAGTGTTCAGGACTCTCCATTTTGTGGTAAGGAGGGGACTGACTGTGTGTACTGATGCTATTGGTTTCTGATTGTTTCTAGAGGAAACCTGATTCCTGAACTAGCTGAACCATATAGCCAGTTTGTTAACTGGTATTCCTTTTTATTGAGGACTGATTTTTAAACTGGCTGACTTAAACAATCAACGTGTTTCAGGTGTAACTCAGTTTTCATTAGGGAACTGTTGTTTCACTGCCTGGTTACAGCCTGTGTGTTACTCTTTTCTCTTTCATTTTGAGAAAAGGACAATGTTGATCTTGTGGCAGGGTTTAGTCCATGCACTCTTGTTTTTGTTTTGCATGTGTTTTCACTTTTTTGGTATTTGGACTGAGCTCCTGTGAGAAACTGCACCATTCCAGAGAAGCTGTTCCTGTGGGTAGGCCTGGCCCTTCGTGGGTGACTAGGCCTCTGTAAAGACTGAACATCTGTGTGTGTGCTTGGAGGTGAGTTATTGCTGCATCCTGGAATTGACTCTGTCTTCAGGACTGGACCAAACCCCTGTGAGTTAACTACACCTTCACAATGTACTGTGGGCCTGCTCCTTTGGACTGAACACCTGTGTGTGGGGTGTGCATTTGCTGCCTTCGGGTGTGAACTCTGTCTTTGTTCTGAAAACTGCATTGAGGATTTTGTGAATTTTGTTACTGTATGTGGGTTTTGTAACTAATTGTGTTTGAGTATGGGCCAGAGTGGGCTAGTCTGTACGTGGGGTGGCTGGAAGCTGGAGGGATGATGACCGGCCTGGGAGGAACTGGGTTGGGAAGGGGTCTGTTAGTACGCAAGGTGGCTGGGGCAGCTGACAGTGTGTCTGTAGGAAGGCTGGTCAGGGGAGGGGCAGCCAGTGGGCTGGCTGGGAGCTGGAGGGTTGATGTCTGGTTTGGGGGAAAATAGGCCAGGAGGGGCCTGTCGGTACACTGGGTGGCAGGCAACTGAGAGTGTACTTGCAGGAAAGCCAGAATAGGGTAGGCCGGTCAGTATGCAGGGAGGCTGAGCCAGGTGGCTGACAGCAGCCCATAGGAAGGCTGACCGGGGGAGGACCATACAGTACACAGGGAGGCTGGGAGCTGGACAGTCGATGGCCAGTCCGTAGGAATGCTGGCCAGGAGAAAGGATCAGTTAGTATGCAGGGCGGCTGGGTGCTGGAACTCCGACTGTAGGAAAGCAGATCGGGGTTGGTTTGGTTAGTATCTGGGGTGACCAGGAGCCGGGGACCAATGACAGTGCTGGAGGAAATGGGGCTGGGGAGGGTCAGTCAGTATGCAGGGTGGCCAGAGAGTGGAAGGCCAACAACCAGCTCAGAGGAATGCGGTCCAGGGTAGTCTGGTCAGTACGCAGGGCGACTGGGAGCTGGGTGGTCAACCTCCAGCCTGGCAGGCCTGGTCAATACGCAGGGCGGCCAGAGACCAGAAGGCCGATGACTGTCCTGCAGGAAGGCTAGCCAATAAAAATAAGCACTACCGCACTTAGGTGGTAGTGTGGGGGTTAAATTTTAAAAAAAATCAGGGGTTCACAGCTACACATACATACCATGGGTGCTAGGGAAAAAAAATAAGCACTACCGCAGTTAGGTGGTAGTGTGGGGGTTATATATATAAAAAAAATAACCAGGAGATTTCCTTTCTTCCTGCTGTGGAAATTGAATAAAGATTTGTGCACCTTGTGTCTCACACCTGCACACACACAACATGGGTGCTGGAAAAAAAAGCACTATCGCAGTTAGGTGGTAGTATGGGGGTTAGCAGTTAAAAAAAACAGGAGTGTCACTGTTCAAGAAAAAAATAACTAGGAGATTTCCTTTCTTCCTGGTGGTGGAAATTGAATAAAGATTCGTACACCCTGTGTCTCACACCTACACACACACAACATGGGTGCTGGGGAGGAAATAAGCGCTACCACAGTTAGGCAATAGCGGGGGGGATTTAAAAAAAAATTTAAAAAAGAACAGGGGTATCAGAGGTTCTCTTTACTCTGAGAGCTGGCTCTGAGGGAGCAGGATCAGAGAAAAAGAAGAAAAAAAACCCAGGAGATTTTCTTTCTTCCTGGTGGTGAAAATTTGAATAAAGATTTGTGCACCTTGTGTCTCACACCTGCACACACACATCATGGGTGCTAGGGGAAAATATAAGCACTACCATGGTTAGGTGGTAGTGTGGGGGTTTATATTTAAAAAAAAAACAAGAATGTCAGAGGTTTTGAGAAAAAAAGAGAAAAAACAGAAACAGGAAGGTCAGAGGTTCTGTTCACTCTGAGGGAGCTAAATCAGTGTTCAGGACTCTCCATTTTGTGGTAAGGAGGGGACTGACTGTGTGTACTGATGCTATTGGTTTCTGTTTGTTTCTAGAGGAAACCTGATTCCTGAACTAGCTGAACCATATAGCCAGTTTGTTAACTGGTATTCCTTTTTATTGAGGACTGATTTTTAAACTGGCTGACTTAAACAATCAACGTGTTTCAGGTGTAACTCAGTTTTCATTAGGGAACTGTTGTTTCACTGCCTGGTTACAGCCTGTGTGTTACTCTTTTCTCTTTCATTTTGAGAAAAGGACAATGTTGATCTTGTGGCAGGGTTTAGTCCATGCACTCTGTTTTTGTTTTGGTTTTTTTTGCATGTGTTTTCACTTTATTGGTGTTTGGACTGAGCCCCTGTGAGAAACTGCACCATTCCAGAGAAGCTGTTCCTGTGGGTAGGCCTGGCCCTTCGTGGGTGACTAGGCCTCTGTAAAGACTGAACATCTGTGTGTGTGCTTGGAGGTGAGTTATTGCTGCATCCTGGAGTTGACTCTGTCTTCAGGACTGGACCAAACCCCTGTGAGTTAACTACACCTTCACAATGTACTGTGTTCCTGTGAGTGGGCCTGCTCCTTTGGACTGAACACCTGTGTGTGGGGTGTGCATTTGCTACCTTCGGGTGTGAACTCTGTCTTTGTTCTGAAAACTGCATTGAGGATTTCGTGAATTTTATTACTGTATGTGGGTTTTGTAACTAATTGTGTTTGAATATGGGCCAGAGTGGGCTAGTCTGTACGTGGGGTGGCTGGGAGCTGGAGGGATGATGACCAGCCTGGGAGGAAGTGGGTTGGGGAGGGGTCTGTTAAAATGCAAGGTGGCTGGGGCAGCTGACAGTGTGTCTATAGGAAGGCTGGTCAGGGGAGGGGCAGCCAGTGGGCTGGCTGGGAGCTGGAGGGTTGATGTCTGGTTTGGGGGAAAATAGGCCAGGAGGGGCCTGTCGGTACACTGGGTGGCAGGCAACTGAGAGTGTACTTGCAGGAAAGCCAGAATAGGGTAGGCCGGTCAGTATGCAGGGAGGCTGAGCCAGGCGGCTGACAGCAGCCCATAGGAAGGCTGACCGGGGGAGGACCATACAGTACACAGGGAGGCTGGGAGCTGGACAGTCGATGGCCAGTCCATAGGAATGCTGGCCAGGAGAAAGGATCAGTTAGTATGCAGGGCGGCTGGGTGCTGGAAGGCCAACACTCCGACTGTAGGAAAGCAGATCGGGGTTGGTTTGGTTAGTATCTGGGGTGACCAGGAACCGGGGACCAATGACAGTGCTGGAGGAAATGGGGCTGGGGAGGGTCAGTCAGTATGCAGGGTGGCCAGAGAGTGGAAGGCCAACAACCAGTTCAGAGGAAAGCGGTCCAGGGTAGTCTGGTCTACGCAGGGCGACTGGGAGCTGGGTGGTCAACCTCCAGTCTGGCAGGCCTGGGGAGGGTTGGTCAATACGCAGGGCAGCCAGAGACCAGAAGGCCGATGACTGTCCTGCAGGAAGGCTAGCCAAGCATGGTCTGATCAGTATGTTGTGCGGACAGGTGTCTTTTTTATAGCTATACTGGGTCTGTGTTCTATGCACTGTTTCTGACTTGATTGCACTGTCTTGTCTGTGTTTGTTACTGTTCTCTTTGTGATGAATGGAAATGGGACTGGAGGCTTGTTCTCATCTCCCTGAAAACTGGTTGAACGGGGGTTTGGCTTTACTGCCCTTTCCCCTGTATACAGAGGGGTTTTTGTGAACTGCTGCTTTCTGTTTATTGTTAAATGTATTTTGTACTGTTTTAATTAAAAAAGAAAACAGCAGTGTCAGAGTTTCTGTTCACTCTGAGGGAGCTCGACCAGTGTCAAGGTCTCTCCCTGTGTAAATAAAGGGGGACTGGGTGACATGATACCAGCCCCTGTTGAGTTATTTCAACACCGGACAGATTCCTGTACTGAACAAGAACTACTCTTTATTACAAATAAATAATGACCAAATAAACAAAACTATGAACAATCAAGAAATAAATAGTAGCTAAACTCTAGCCTCCCACACACATACAGATAGGCACAGACAAACAAAAAAATAATGATGATGGAGAAAAAAAAATACACTGATGGGGATACAGATTAATAGCACCAGTCTCCTTTTACTTCCCAAGTCTTTCTGTTTTCCAATCTCCTTTTGAACTTCATTCAATTGTTTCCAGGAGACATTGGATAATTGGCACTCTAATTATAAAGCCTCTTAGTTACTGGTTAAAGACATCAGCTGGCAGCAACTGGTGGAAGAAAATAGCTGGTTTCCTTCAGACGTCAGTTAGTTTTACTGCATAGAGGCAGAGACAGAACTTACTCCTTCAGCAGTCCAGATGTTTCTCCCTCTCCATCATAAACATTCTGGCTGTTCATCTGCCCAGGTGCTAATTAGAGAATTGTTGTCATGGTGATAATTTCTGGAAACTACAACTGGGTCACAATTGCACAAATCAATCAGCAATCTGTTGCCGGGTGTATCTCACCCTGTGCCTACCTCCCCGGTGTTGTGATGTCTTATATCTCAGTTGGCAATGCTTCCAAAGCAGCTGTGTGAGCACAACTCACAATAAGTTCTAGTAACTTGTTTTCCAAAGTGCAACAATTCCTTCTTTTGGTTATTATAATAGTCCTTATTCCATGTTAGCCCACAAAAAAAAACCCAGGAGATTTCCTTTCTTCCTGGTGGTGAAAATTTGAATAAAGATTTGTGCACCTTGTGTCTTTCACTATGTCTCACACCTGCACACACACAACATGGGTGCTGGGGAAAAATAAGCACTACCGCATTAGGCGATAGTGTGGGGGTTAAAAAAAAGAAAAAAATTGAGAAAAGAAATAAACAAAAATGTCAGGGGTCTGTTCGCTCTGAGGGAGCTGGACCAGTGTTCAAAAAAGAAAAAAAAAACCAGGAGATTAAAGATTTGTGCACCTTGTGTCTCTCACTGTGTCTCACACCTGCACACACACAATATGGGTGCTGGGGGAAAAAAAAGCGCTACCACACTTAGGCGATAGTGTGGGGCTAGAAAGGAAAAAAAAACTTTTAAAAAATTTTAAAAACAGGAGATGTAGAATCTCTTCAGTTCAGGGAACTGGCTCCGAGGTGGTTGGCCACAGCCAGTGTACTGGCCCGAGTAAATAAAGGTTGACTTGGTGACAGGCTACTGGCCTCTGTGCAGTTATTTCAGTGATCCTCTGAAAAGATTCCTAAAATTAAGCTTTCCTTTTAGGATAACGGTTCTAATCTGGCTCTATGTAACCTTCAAACCATTTTAAAGCTTTTTAATATTTTGAACTGCTTTTACTAAGAAACTGACTACAGTAAATTAATGAAACTAGTAAATGTTTCTACATTGCTTGAATGTCATTTTTTTGGCAACGAATGTATAGTGGTATAATGTTTATTTGATGGGAACATAATCTGGAAGTCCAGACAAATGACTCAGAGGAGTGACTTTAAATTCTATTGCAGCAGCTTAATTTTAGTGGAACTTAAATTTTAGTTCATAAGTAAGTCTGGAATGAAAAGTAATGCTGGCTACATAACTACCAGATTGTTGTTCGAACCCCATTTGGTTTGTTAATGTTCTTTGAGAAGGAAAGCCACCATCCTTATCTGTTTCTGCCCAGTGAGGAGCAGATCAGTAACATCATTGCTAGGTTGCTGCAGGGTCGTACAACCCTGATATTACTGAGGCAATTCCGAATCTTCTGTCCACTAGCACTAATTCCTCCACTGGTGTTAAGTATGCTAACATTATTGGTTTTGATCATGTAATGTTTAAGTATTTGCTTTTTTTTATGTCAGGAAACCAGGAAGAAGTATGAAAACACTGTCTGTAATATGTAGTTGCTGAGCACGCTTTGGGGAGTAAGATGACATGTAACTCTTCACTGAATTCCAACCTCTGACATGTCCTTGGAACTCTATACAGTGTAACTCCCAGGATATTGATAATGGGGGAATTCAGCGATGGCAATGCCATAGAGGTTGCATCCTCTATTAGAAGTCACAGGACACCAGAATCTAGTCCAACAGGTTTATGTGAAATCACAAGCTTTTAGAGTGCTACTCCTTCATCAGGTGAAGTCACCTCAACTCAACAGTCTGATCAAGACTTTTGATCCAGACCTTCAGAGCATCCTATGCACTCTCATCCCGCTTCCGTCTCCTGTAGGAGAATTCACCTGCTTTCCGAAGATACACAAAGCCAACAATTCTAGACCAGGCAATTGTATCAGGCAATAGGATCCAGTGTGAGAACATCTCTGGCTTTGTCGAGAGCATCTCAAACCCCATTATACAAGCTTCTGTCCCCAGCTTCTGTCATGACACTACAGACTTCTTACAGAAACTCAGCACCCCTGGACCAGTCAAACCAGGAAGATTCCTCTTCACAATGGGTGTTTCAGCACTCTACACCAGCATCACTGTAACAGCCTCAGTACTCTATACCAACAACTGTCAATTCCCAGATGCCATCCTATACTTATCCACTTCATCTTCAACTACAATGTCTTTGCCTTCGACAAGACGCATCCAGACACATGGAACAACCAACAGCCAGACACACTGCACCCGACGATACCAACATTTTCAGGCAGATGTTCTGTACACTAAATACACTGACATTTTCTTCCTTTGAGCACATGGTGAGGAGTCACTAAAACGACTACATAGCAATATCAAAAAGTTTCATCAGACTTGCCATAGACTGCTCTTCAGAATCGGTCTCATTCTTGGACACACGCAATTCCATCAAGGACAGACATCTCTCTCTACCTCAAGCCCATGGATAACTTCATGCTGCAGCATTTCTCTAGCTTCCACCCTAAACATATTAAAGAGGCCACCCCCTAATGACAAGACCTCTGCCTACACAGGATCTGCTCAGATCAGGAGGAATATGATGGACACCTCAAGGTTTTGAAGGGCACCCTCTTAAGAATGGGTTACAATGCTCAACTCAATGATCACCAATTCCAATATGCCACAGCTAGAAACCACAGTGACCTCCTCAGAAGACAGACACAGGGTACGACTGATAGAGTACCCTTCATCATCCAGTGCTTCCCCAGAGTGGAGAAACTACACCACATTCTTCGCAAACTTCAACATGTCATCAATGATGATGAACGTCTTACCAATATCATCCCCACACCTCCACTTCTCACCTTTAAACAACCACCAAACCTTAAGCAGACCATTGTTCACAGCAAACTACCCAACCTTCAGGATGACATCGACCACAGCACCACGCAGCCCCGATATGTCTCCTGCAGGACATGTCACATCACTGACATGGATACTGCCATTACCATTGGAAAATCATCTACCAAATACACAGCAGGTACTGATGTGACTTGGCCAATATTGTTTGTCTCATACACTGCAGGCAAGGATGCACCAAGGCATGGTATATTACCAAAACCAAGCAGGCACTACAACAATGGATGAATGGACGCTGCGCAGCTATTACCCAGATAGGAGTGCCCCTTCTCAGTCAGGGAACACTTCAGCTGTCAAGGACATTCAATCTTGGATCTTCAGGTAAGCCTCCTCCAGGCTGACTTCAAAATGTGCAATGACACAGAATTGCCAAGCAGAAACTGATTGCCAAGTTCCGTACCCATGACGATGGCTGCAACCGTGATCTTGGGTTCATGTCGGGCTACATGTGACCCCACCATACTGCTCTGTATCTGTAAAGTCAACCTTACTGTCCTGCTTTAACACCATCACCTTCATAACTGGTTATGATTTCTCTGATACCATTTTACTTGCATGACACTGTAATCTTTTTCTATAAATTCTGTGTCTTATGTTCTTATACTCCACAACCACCTGATGATGGAGCGGCGCTCTGAAACCTAGTGCTTCGAAATAAACCTTTTGGACTATAACCTGGAGTTGTGCGATTTTTAACTTTGTCCACCCTAGTCCAACACTGACTCCTCCACATCGTGGGTACCTTAATTAGTTTGTACAGCTTTGAATTACTTGTTACTTTGACTTGACCCTTGGCATGCAAATCTTATACCTATCATGTTATTTCAAACATTTAGTTTACCTGCAGCACCACATTATTTTAAATTTTTTGTCATTATCTCTCTGCCTCATTTAATCAGATTATAGGTCATCCCTTTGCCTGTTATTCATCTGTTGTAACTTTACTCACCATCCATTGCTCTTGATCATCTTAAGCAGAGACTTATTATCAGACACTCCTGCACACCAGTTGTATGCCTTTTGATCTCTCTGCCTATAAACTCTGTGTCTTAGTGCTTATCTCACTCACTGCCCCGGACGAAGAGACAGCGCTCTGAAAACTTGTGGTTTCAAATAAACCTGTTGGACTCTAACCTGGTTTCGTGTGACTTCTGACTTTGTCCAACCCAGTCCAACACCGGCACCTCCACATCACATTTCTGATGGTCAAGAATTTAATGATGGCTCAGATATTAGCCCAGTTGGATTTGTCCTGCATTTTTTTGGACAGGGCAACTTGCCACTCATATCATGCTGTGTCAACAAGTTCCCAGACATTCCAGGTCATTGCGAAATACATAATGACGCACAAAAAAATAAGCTCACTATAAATTGTTCAATACACGCCTGTTGAGTTGAGACACCTATGCTCTGTAATAAAGCAGAAACTGAATTCAGCAAGTAAGTTAAACAAAAGCAAAGTAGTCTGAGTATTAAATCAGAGGGATCGTCTGCTTCTCAGTTACACAATTTGTACACAAAGAGGTGAAGGTTAAATATTTCAAGCCATTGCCATTGATAACTTCATGTTTTTGGAGAATGTTCTTAGCAAAAAAAAACAAAACACACACACTCTTGTTTCCCAGTTCTGTTAGAAGAGTGCAGTCTTTTAACATGTTCATTAGTAATCAATAGGTCCATCAGGTCTGGAACCTGAAGACCAGGCAGAAGGTGTTTCTTGAAGTAAGGCTTTTAATGAGTCTGTAATAATTCAGGAAGCCTGACTGGAAAGGAGCATCGTTTATTGTTAAACACCAAAGTAGAGCCACTTCTCATGGTGTACATTGGCTAGTCTCAGCCCAGGACAAAGCCTTCTGCAGATCCATCCCTGGGACTCGAACTTGCGTCTTCTACCCCAGGGGTAGGAACACACCACTGCAACACAACACCACAGTTTGTGTCTGCTTTATTTATATTTTCCAATCAACCTGTTCAGAGATGTTATTACACACCTGTGGAGCAGGTGGGACTTCAACCTGAGCCTCTTAATCTGGACAAATGTGAGGTGATGCTTTTTGGAAGATCCAATTCAAGAGCAAAATATATGCAAAATGGAAAAGCCCTGGTGATAATTGATGTAAGAGAGATCTGGGTGCTCAGGTTTACTTACCCTGAAGGTGGCAACACAGGTCAATAGAATAGTCAAGAAAGCATATGGCATGCTTTCCTTCATCAGAAGGGATACTGAGTAGAAGAGTTGACAGGTCGTGTTACAGTTGTATAAGGCTTTGGTTTGGTCACATTTGGAATACTGCGTACAGTTCTGGTCACCACATTGCCAAAAGGATGTGGATGTTTTGGAAAGGGTGTAGAGAATGTTCACCAGGATGTTGACTGGTATGGAGGGTGCTAGCTGTGAAGAGAGGTTGAGTAGATTAAGATTATTTTCATTAGAAAGACAATGGTTGAGGGGGATACCAGAGTGAGGTCTACAAAATCATGAGAGGTATAGACAGGGTGGGTAGCAAGAAGCTTTTTTCCCAGAGTGGGGGACTCAATTACTAGGGGTCACGAGTTCAAGGTGAGAAGGGAAAAGTTTAAGGGAGATATGGTTGGAGAGTTCTTTAAGCAGGGCATGGTGGGTGCCTGGAACACATTGCTAGCGGAGGTGGGCAAGATATTGTCATTTAAGATGATTTTAGACAGATACATGAATGGGCAGGGAGCAGAGGGATACAGATCCTTAGAAAACCGTGGGCTCAGTGGTTAGCATTGCTGCCTCACAGCGCTAGGGACCCGGGTTCAATTCCCGCCTCAGGCGACTGACTGTGTAGAGTTTGCACATTCTCCCCGTGTCTGTGTAGGTTTCCTCCCACAGTCCAAAAAAGTGCAGGCTAGGTGGATTGGCCAGGCTAAATTGCTCATAGAGTTAGGTGAAGGGATAAAATATAGGGGAATAGGTGTGGGTGGGTCGGTGTGGACTTGTTGGGCCAAAGGGCCTGTTTCTACACTAATTAATCTAAAACAGGCGACAGGTTTAGCATAGAGGATATGGATCAGCACAGGCTTGGAGGGCCAAAGGTGTGCTGTAAGGTTCTTTGTTCTTTGTTGGTTCAGAGATAAGGAAACTATCACGACAACACAATGGCCCCTCCAAGTCTGCTTTTTTTGTTTTTTTCACATAACTGAGTGACTTTCCCACCACCAAATCACCATGACTTTTTTTTGTTTCATTTAAACCACTAACCATACCAGTGTAGCCAATGAAATATTTAAAAGCGAACTCCATTATGGGCAATATAGACCATCAAAAGTGAGGGGAGGGGATAGGAGAGAAGGAAGGAGCTAAATCAAAATGGAGTTAGAGGGGGTGATAAAGCACTGAATCCTCCACAGTGCCCATTTCTCTCTAAAGTCATCAGCAGCATTGATGGGCACAGTGTGCTCCCTCTCCATGAACACTTAGGCATAAACATAACTGCAGACTGGATCTACTTTATAAGGGGCTCAGATTATGAGTTCCAGCTGGGCAGGCCAATGCCTTTTGCCAACTCATACGCAGCGAGTACCACAGGGAGATTAAATAATGATTCTCAATGAACCTTGTAGGGGTTAACACAGAGTCATATTGCCTTGCTGGCATAGGCAACCTTTTGACCTCAAGCACGCCTTGACAAATATGGTCCAAGGTGTGGGGAAAATGGCATGCTAGCAGCACCAGTATACACAGGCCCCATCCACTGTCACCTCCTCCCACTGTTGGGAACCATACATTCAAGCCTTACATCAGTTGATGGGCATTATTGCACTATAGTGGCTGTCTGAGGTCAGAAAGGGAGAAATCAGCAGTTTATTAACGGATCTTTTGCAGAAACATCAACTGTGCTTGAAATTTCACTGCATCGTGCTTGATATTATCAGCTTCAAGCTCAGATTTCCCACAGTGTTTTAACAAAAATAAGATTACAAGAATTTCCAGAAAAACATGTTAATTATCTTCAGATGGCAAGCCAGTGGATGCGCTTGACTGAACTCATTATAAAATCTCTTTCAGTGGTACTCTGCATAATGCTGCTGTTATGCTACAGCAATTGGTGTGGAAACAAAGCAGACCTGGAACAGCAGTAAAAGAGGAGGAATTAAGTTGCTTAAGCTGTGTGACTGTAAACTTCTCAACTTCGGTTTTCTCAGTACTGGATAGCAGTGGTTATGTAGGAGTGGCGGGAGACGGTGATCATGGTGTGTTGGTGGAGGGGAAGCAGAATATCTTGAGTGCGGTTATTGCGATGCCTACATTTTATAATGAAACTTCTGACACTTGCTGGAATTGTGTGATGTCTGGCAGATTGGGGAGGAAGTATCAGGTCATAGTAAAGTCAGCATGAAGAGTGCTCTGTGTGGTGGTGAAGGGGTTGGCAATGTTGGCAAGGGGAAGTGAGGATTGAGCCACGAGTGAGAGCTTCCCAGTAACACTTGGCAATGAATATAATTGTTGTGCTGGAGTTCCATTTTGATTTCTACAAGGCAGCTTTGATCAGTGTGTCTCAATTGCCAGTTTCACTGATGCTTTTCTTTCCTGCTTCCAGGCAAGGAAGTCTTGGCTTATCAGAGAAGAAAATCTGGAGCAAAATGTAAGAAACCACTTTGAAACTTGTGACACACTGCACAGTACTGGATTTAATTGCATTCAGATCTTGACGTGAATATTTCTAGTTTGCCCCTGGACCTGGAAGTACAAATGAAGGCCACTGGGTGTGCAGCTGAAAGGACAAGATAAGAAACAGTGCCACTTTTAACCCCTGCGCGGCCACCTATTATTGTGACTCAGAGATTTAAAATTTGGGCTTTCCTCTAAACACTAACTCAAGGGGAGATTTAGAAGTTTCAAGCCCTCACATACTTTGTCCTCAAGCATTTCATGAGGGGATGAAATACCTTTGAGGCTCTGTTAGTTTGAGGTAGACATAAAAACATCACATGGCATGAGGTTAGGAGATCTCCCCGTGAGCTGGTCATGACTTATATTTCAATCAATACCAATAAAGAAAATATCAGCTGGTCAATGGTCCCATTGAGTTGGTTGTTGCTTTCACCAACAACAGTAACCACACTTCAAAATGTCTCATTGGTGTTTACAGGATGTTCAAGGGATATAGAAACATGGAAAATAAATATGAGTTCCTTTACTCTTTCCAAGAAAAATCAAAAACCACGTGTCAATGCTATTCTTATGACAGCAGATTCCATTTTAGCAATGGATTATTTCCTGACAGTGGACAAACTTCCTCATTCATTACATGACACATGGCACAAAATAGTCTGAAACTTCAGTTCAGATCCTTGAAAGTCAGTGCTTATTAGTACACCCCAAGTCCCTCCTTTTCAAAGAAAATAATGCATTGAGGAATGAATGTTCATTGAGATCACAGAAAATTTACCGTAATAGAACATGTTGTGCCATTAGCCATGCATTAGATAGGATTTTATAGACAAAGGCATCAAAGTTGGATGGGGCCTGGAAGATCAGGGATCAGGTCATACAGATTACAGCTGAGGTGCCTGAGGTGCCACAGGCTTGGCTGCACTCCTCTAGGAGCCATTACTGTCACCAGGATCCAGAATAGAAAACCGACTGGTGAACCAAATTGTCTCAGGTACTCCTGTGTAGTTCTCTTGGACCATTGGGTAGTCACTCATTCCTTACCTGCTTGCGTGGTTCTGTCCTGTGGTGTCACCACCTCCCTAAATGTGCTTTCCATATAGTACTGTGCCTCACAGATGCACCATAGTGATTGTAGCCACCACGGGAGCTCCAAATCCCACATATTTTTGCAGTCAGTGACACTTGCTGCACTCGAGCATCTAGATATAAACAACTGGGATCAACTGAATCTCTTGAAGAGTATAAAGTACATAGAGGCATTGTTAAGCAGGATGTGGGGTGCTGATGCTGGACTGGGGTGGACAAAGTTAAAAATCATACAACACCAATAGGAGTATACTTAAGAGGGAAATCAAGAGGGCAAAAAGGGGACATGAGATAGCTTTGGCAAATAGAGTTGAGGAGAATCCAAAGGGTTTTTACAAATACATTAAGGACAAAGGGTAACTAGGGAGAGAATAGGTCCCTTCAAAGATCAGTAAGGCGGCCTTTGTGTGGAGCCGCAGGAGATGGGGGAGATACTAAATAAGTATTTTGTTTCAGTGTTTACTGTGGAAAAGGACATGGAAGATATAGAAGTATGGAAAAAGATGGTGACATCTTGAAAAATGTCCATATTACAGAGAGGGAAGTGCTGGAAGTGCATAAAAATGGGTAAGTCTCCAGGATCTGATCAGGTGACTCTCTGCTCATTCCTGAAGAAGGGCATGTGCCCGAAACGTCGAATCTTCTGTTCCCTAGATGCTGCCTGACCTGCTGTGCTGTTCCAGCAATAAAGTTTCAGCTTTGATCTCCAGCGTCTGCAGACCTCACTTTCTCCTCTGATCAGGTGTACCCTAGAATTCTGTGGGAAGCTAGAGAAGTGATTGCTGGGCCTCTTGCTGAGATATTTGTATCATCGATAGTCACAGGTGAGGTGCCAGAAGACTGGAGATTGGCTAATGTGGTGCCATTGTTTAAGAAAGGTGATAAGGACAAGCCAGGGAACTATAGACTGGTGAGCCTGACGTCAGTGGTGGGCAAGTTGTTGGAGGGAACCCTGAGGGACAGGATGTACATGTATTTGGAAAGGTAAGGACTGATTAGGGAGAGTCAGCATGGCTTTGTGCGTGGGATATCATGTCTCACAAATTTGATTGAGTTTTTTTGAAGAAGTAACAAAGAGGATGGATGAGAGTAGAGTGGTGGACATGATCTATATGGACTTCAATAAGGCGTTTGACAAGGTTCCCCCTGGGAGACTGGTTATCAAAGTTAGATCTCATGGAATACAGGGAGAACTAGCCATTTGGATGCAGAACTGGCTTAAAGGTAGAAGACAGAGGGTGGTGGTGGAGGGTTGTTTTTCAGACTGGAGGCCTGTGACCAGTGGAGTGCCACAAGCATCAGTGCTGGGTTCACTACTTTTTGTCATTTATATAAATGATTTCGATCTGAGCATAAGAAGTACAGTTAGTAAGTTTGCAGATGATACTAAAATTAGAGGTGTAGTGGACAGCGAAGAAAGTTACCTTAGATTACAACAGGATCTTGATCAGATGGACCAATGGGCTGAGAAGTGGCAGATGGAGTTTAATTTAGATAAATGCGAGGTGCTGCATTTTGGGAAAACAAATCTTAGCAGGACTTATACATTTAATGGTAAGGTCCTAGGGTATGTTGCTGAACAAAGAGACCTTGGAGTGCAGGTAACATAGCTCCTTGAAAGTGGAGTCGCAGGTAGATAGGATAGTGAAGAAGGCGTTCCTTTATTGGTCAGAGTATTGAGTACAGGAGTTGGGAGGTCATGTTGCGGCTGTACAGGACATTGGTTAGGCCACTGTTGGAATATTGCATGCAATTCTGGTCTCCTTCCCATCAGATGTTGTGAAATTTGAAAGGGTTCAGAAAAGATTTACAAGGATGTTGCCAGTGGTGGAGGTTTTGAGCTATAGGGAGACATTGAATAGGCTGGGGCTGTTTTCCCTGGAACGTCGGAGGCTGAGGGGTGTCTTTATCGAGGTTTATAAAATCATGAGGATCATGGATAGGATAAATAGATAAAGTCACTTCCCTGGGGTGGGGTGTCCAGAACTAGAGGGCGTAGGTTTAGGGTGAGAGGGGAAAGATATAAAAGAGAATCAATCGGCAGAGGGTGGTACGTGTATGGAATGAGCTGCCAGAAGAAGTGGTGGAGGCTGGTACAATTGCAACATTCAAAAGGCATTTGGATGGGTATATGAATAGGAAGGGTTTGGAGGAATATGGGCTGGGTGCTGGCAGGTGGGACTAGACTGGGTTAGGATATTTGGTCAGCATGGACAGGTTGGACCGAAGGGCCTGTTTCCATGCTGTACATCTCTATGACTCTATGACCAGGTTAAAATCCAACAGGTTTATTTCAAAGTTTAAGCTTTCGTAGCATTGCTCCTTCGTCAGGTAGCTAATGGGGCAGGATCATGCGACATAGAGTTTATAGTAAAAGATCAAAGTGTCATCCAACTGATACGAATGATTGAACAAAGCTAGATTTCTGTTAAGTCTTGAATCACTTAGAATGAGGATGCAGGTTTTGAGTGATTAAAGACTTAGTAGCACTCTAAGTTTGTTCAATACTTCATATCAGTTGTACGACACTTTGATCTTTTACTAGAACATCTTAAGAAGGAAATCAGGATGACAAAGGGGATATGAGATCGCCTTGGCAGATAAAGTTAAAGATATTCCAGAAAGATTCTACAAAGACATTAGGAACAAGAGAGCAACAAAAGCCAGATTAGGACCCTTAGAGATCAACAAGGTCATCTTTGTGTTGAAAGTTAAAAATCACACAACACCAGGTTATAGTCCAACAGGTTTAATTGGAAGCACACTAGCTTTCGGAGTGACGCTCCTTCATCAGGTGGAGGGCTCCTGATGAAGGAGTGACGCTCCGAAAGCTAGTGTGCTTCCAATTAAACCTGTTGGACTATAACCTGGTGTTGTGTGATTTTTAACTTTGTACACCCAGTCCAACACCGGCATCTCCAAATCATCTTTGTGTTGAATCTTGAGAATGGAAAAGATATTAAATGAATATTTCGTGTCAGTTTTTACTGTTGAGAAAGATATGGAGGCTAGAGCACTCAGGGAAATAAATATTAATGTTTTGAAAACAGTTCACATTACAGAAGAGGAAGGGCTGGAGGTCTTAAAAAACATAAAGGTCGATAAACTTCCAGGATTTGATCAAGTGTATCCTAGGATGTTGTGGGAACATGGTTGGCAAAGATTGGTTGGATCAAAGGGTCTGTTTCCATGATGTATGATTCTAAGTATCTACTCCTTGCCCACATGTTGGCAGATGGATGTTCTACATGCTTCCCTGCCATATCATAAGTTTATTTTTAGATTTTTTTTCTTATTCATTCACAGGAGGTTGCCATTATTTGTTAGGCCAGCGCTTCTTTTTAATTACCCATCCTTAATTGCCCAAACGGCAGTTTGAAGAGTCAACCACATTGCTGTGGGTCTGGAGTTATAGAACATAGAACAATACAGCACAGAACAGGCCCTTCGGCCCCTGATATTGCGTTGACCTGTGAACTATTCTCAGCTCTCCCATCATCATCCATGTGCTTATCCAAGGATTGTTTAAATCTCCCTATGTCGGCCAGACCAGGTAACGATGGCAGATGTCTTTCCCTAAAGAATATTAGTGAACCAGATGAGTTTTGCCAACAATCAATTCATGATCATCATTAGACCCTTAATTCCAGATTTTTACTGAATTCAAATTTCACATCTGCCATGGCAGGTTTCAAACCCAAATCCCCAGAACATTCCTTGGGTCTCTGGATTAACAACCCAGAGATAATACCACTAGGGCATCACCTCCCCCTTCACTATGAATTAGAGAATTTTAGAATAGAAAATAGAATAACCCACCCTTACTTACCATCAGCTCATTTTTCTGTACCTTTAATCTGGTTACTTAAGACTAACAGCAATGTCTGCAGGGTGATAAAAAGTAAAATTAAACCTCCCTCCCTTCCTCGGATAACTACCTCAACGCCCCCCCACCCTGACACTCCATTCAAACAGTACTCAGTGCTAACAATCTTGTATAGGTACATATGGTGCCTGAATGTCTCTCAATGCAAACAGACTTGCCAGAAACATGCTAACCCTGACTGCCCCTCAGCATCAAAGCTGATGTCCTGAAGTCCTGAAGTGGTGGTTGAGATAGATCAGGAGCAGGATGAAGCTGTGTGGTTGGTGCTTTGCCAATGCTAAGTTGCTTGGTTCAACGGTCCAGAGGAGCATGACCATTGGCCATAGTAAGCAGTACCTTGTAAAGGGAAACAAGATGGCCAGCATAGCCATTCTGCGAGCAGCAATGGATATTGGTAACAAATCGCCAAGTGCCCATTTTGTTTTACCAGATTTTGAACTCACCATCTCGGGCCTAAGGACTTAATTGGGTAAACCTTTCTTGATGCCCAGAATCTGATTGTTGGACTCAGCTATCTTGCTTGCCACCTTCTCTCCACCTCAGAGAAGAGAACACTCTGTTCAGAGTTAAGGTTTTGAGTCCAATATGATTCTTCTTCAGAACTGAAAAGAGGTTGAAATGTGATGGATTTTATGCTATTGAGAAAGGTGAGACAGTCAAATAAAAGCATAAGGAAGTCAGGGATTGGTTAGCAGACTGGGAAGGTCAGTTGACAATAAAGGAAATGGGACAAGGGGCAAAAGAGTGGTACAAGTTATGATAAAGAAACAAACTTGGTCCAGGCTGGGTGATAAACTTTAACTTTCATTTAATTCACATCCAAATATTGAGTTACTGCAGCAATGATTGTGTCTAAATCTGTAAGCAAATATTTTCTGAATGAGACATAGATCTAGCTTTTCCAATTTTAAAATAGATAGATCTCATCGTGCAAACGACTGGATGAGATCTGTCAGCTACACAAGCACCCAACTCCACCCAACGACAGCATTGGTACACTGTCACTCAACTCTGGTACATTAGCAAGAAGGTCTGGCAAAAATTATTGGTGGCGCATTTCAAACATCCTCTGGCTCCACCAAATGGGATTTTCTACCAGTGACTGCAAATAGCAAGAACCATTTGTGGGAATCATTTCCCATTTAAGCAAATGTACTGCAATGATGTGTGAGAATTGGATGGCGAGGGCTTACTGCTTATTTCTGGTACGGGATTTTGTCTTCTGTGGTCAAAACTGAGTAGCATCTTCTGATTGAAGAAAGAATCTCTATTACAGTAGGAAATCATAAAATACAGGAAATGCACAAGAAAAGTCAGTCCATTAATCAGGGAAATGACAGATCCATGTCTTGTTTGTAGCCTTTATTTAGAATTATGAGCAATGCAGGTTCCTGAACAGCTTTTTCGGAACAGGATTAAGGTAGGGTGTGGGGATAGTGGCTGACTAGGTGAAAACACGCAAATGGCGCAATCAAGAGTGTGAATACTTCCCTTGTCATACAGAAACAATTACAATTCCAATAGCCAACAACCAACATAAAAAGTACAGGTGACAAAACAGGAAAGTTACTGAACAAAATGTCACATAGCCAGACAATGCACATGTGCAACAGAGGTCCCCACACTATCGCTGATTTACATAATGACCTATTTCTAACTGCAAATGTAAAAACAAGCCAAGTCCACATGATTGCTTCATTCCAAGGCCTGGCCTGTTATATTCAAGCAATTATCAATCCCTTTATTATTCCTCAATCCTGCGACCACAGGTCTACGTACTGTATGGTGGGTAATGACAGATTAAACAATTTACTGCTTCAGAGAATGTTGGCTTCCATGTGTTGTGGTTTTCCATTATAAATTCAGGCTGCCACGTAGCAATGGGTTTATTTATATCCCATTGAATCAACTGTCGTTGTTCAATTTGTTGCTATTGATTTTTAGCTTCTGGTAAGCCCTGGAAATGATTGCAGATGAGGCATAATGGAGAATGTAACTTGGGTGGCGATCATTTTCATGGATGTCTGACTATTTTGTATCCTGCTCGAGTTTTCAAAAGACTTGGGCAGCCTGCAACGTTGCTGTCTGAAATAGTCTCATTATGAGCAAGGGACGAGTGAGAAATGCTACATCTATGCGTAGTGAGTTCTTACAACTCTCCAGCTGAGGCACATGAGTCAGACTGAGATTTTAACCGTTGGTACGATGAACTAAATAATACTTGGTGCTAGCGATTACAGGACAATGAGTAGTGCATTCCCTTGTCTTAGCACCCCTCATCTTGATTAGCAGGAATGAATTGTAAAAGATATTATAAAATTGGAACGACATATGTCAGAATTTAGAGGAATGCAGATATGAAGCACTTGATATCTACTTGAACCAAGATGTGTGTAAAAATTAATCTGTGGTTTGATAACAGTTTATTTCTCTAAATGATAGTGCATTGATCGTTTATTGTGTATGAAATTCTTCAACTCTATCTATACTTAACATTCCATTGCTAAATGTGATGACACATTCTTGAATAATTTGCACATTTCAGAATGGTTAGTTTCAAGCTCCCACTCCAGTGGAGTGCATCAATGCTGCACCCTTAAATCCTGAATTGCAAAGACATTACAGCATAAAAACTATTTGGTCAGTACCCTTTTAACTCACCACAGAACCTTGTTTGTTGAACCCTAAAGGCATAACCTGCAGTTCCTTTCTCCCGGAAAGTTTCACCTGCAATGCATCCATGCTGTACCTAAGCGGAGTTGATGGCCCAGTGGTATTGTCACTAGACTAATAATTCAGAAATACAGGTAATGTCCTGGGACGGTCTCTGTTTAAATCCTTGCTATGGCAGATGGTGGAATTAGAATCTAATCAAAAACAAAATCTGGGATTAAAAATCTAATGGCGTCCATTAAATCATTGCTGATTGTCAGGAAATATCCATCTGCTTCATGAATGTCCTTTCGGGAAGGAAACTGCCATTCTTACCTGATCTGGCCTAGATGTGACTCCAGACCCTCCACTGCCCTCTGGGAAATAAATACTTGTCTAGCCAGTGACTTCCATGTCCTATGAATTAAAGAAAAAAATTCATTTTAGCAATTTCATTTGGTAGCGATTTTGATATTCCAACCATCATCTGGATAAAGAATGTCTCCTGAATTCCTTTTTATGTTTATTAATTGCTGTATTTTAGTTTGGGCTCCCCTATGTTTCACAGAACTATTACATCTCTGGAGACTGTAATTTGTGACAGTCTAAGTGTACTTTGATTCTCCTGCTAAAAGGTGGATGTTTACTTATTGCAATCTCCAGTAAAGGTGATATCTTGGTTCTCTCTCTCTCTCTCCCTCTCCCTCTCTCTCTCTCTCTGCTCTAACAACATTGTATAGGGCAGGCATTGCTCTTGTGGTGACGGATGTGGTTGCTCAGCATCCAGCCATTAACTTTTCCTTCCTAAAAGAGAATGATTTCAACATTGGGCATTTACACTGGAAAAAGAAATTGCGAGCAAGTGAAACTGCTAATCCAGCACAGACCGTCTAAAATAACATTCCAGAGAAATGCCTGTTAACCATTACTTGAAATCTCCAAATATAATCAATAAAATGAAAACTAAGGGTAAACAAGGTGATCCCTCTGTGTTACACCCAAATTCCTGGTTTCTGCAGAGTTGAATTCTGAAAATTTCAAATATCCCCTCTTCCCCCACACCAAATGACTGGAGCCTGGAACAAAAAGTAACACCACTTTGCTCTTTGGAAGAAATAATTTTCTTTTACTGTATATAAATTGGAAATTCTCACAAATTTTTCAGCATCTCATCCTATTCAAGAATAGGAGAGATCTACCTCTATGAATTACATAAGCATTAGTTCAGGTATTAAATACATTTAATTATGTCTTGGAGACATAAAACAACATGAAACTGCCTTCATATAACACTGTTAAGGAAATGCTCCAAATGGGGAATGAACATTGAACGGAAGTTGGAAGTACAGGGGAAGTGATAAAGGCTACATCTGGGGCAATAGCTTTTGGGAATGTACTTGAAGTTGAGGAGTGGTGTAGCAAGATGATAGGATATTAATGACTAGATAATCCCATTTAGGTGTTGTTGGTTGAAGAATAAATGAATAAAGAATAAATAAACAGGTGCCATCTGTACTCTCAGTCAAATAATGTCACAGGATCATTTGCATTCTTCTGAGAGCATACACAGTTTAGCGTTAAGTAGAAAGATACCACAACAATGTGGCACTCACTCAATACTACACTGAACTCTTATCTAAGGGGATGTGCTGAGAACAATGAAGAACATGCCAATGTTGTAACTGTACTAGAACAACTTGGCTAGGGTGCAGCTAGTTCTGGAGAGCAAATCTTCAGACTGCTGCTATGGTGTTATTCACAAAGAATTCATTTTCCTGTACCAATTGGCATTTAAACAGAATCCTTATTGGTAGTATTTATGGTTAGTCAAATATTTTTAATCATTTTTTTCCCACTTTATTAATTATTAAGCAATAATTTTTCAAGGTAAAAACAATATTCCTCCCTGGTTTCTTACAACAGATTGCTGGTGATCCTTTATTGTCAGATACATGCCTGAGGTCTCTGAATACATGTATACAGGAACAAAGGATCAATTGGAGCACAATGAACTTCCTCCTGTACTCAATGAAATCATGGTTGCTTTGCAATCTAACACTGCACACCTTACTCTGGCCCAAGATGACAGAGAAACCTAAAGTTTACATTGTATCTGTCTTCATTGGGGAAGATATAATGAATCATCTGGAATTAAAGGTATTGGGAATTGGGACTAGAGAGAATGAGGATTTAAGGAAATTAATATAAGCAAGACGGTTATGTTGGAGAAATTAATGGGACTGAATGGTGAAAGGTTCCCGAATATAGAGTCATAGAGTCATAGGGATGTACAGCATGGAAACAAACCCTTCGGTCCAACCTGTCCATACTGTCCAGATATCCCAACCTAATCTAGACCCACCTGCCAGCACCCGGCCCATATCGCTCCAAACCCTTCCTATTCATATACCCATCCAAATGCCTCTTAAATGTTGCAATTGTACCAGCCTCCACCACATCCTCTGGCAGCTCATTCCACACACTTACCACCCTCTGTGTGAAAAAGTTGCCTCTTAGGTCTCTTTTATATCTTTTCCCTCTCACCCTAAACCTATGCCCTCTAGTTCTGGACTCTTGACCCCAGGGAAAAGACTTTGTCTATTTATCCTATCCATGCCCCTCATAATTTTGTAAACCTCTATAAGGTCACCCCTCAGCCTCTGATGCTCCAGGGAAAACAGTCCCAGCCTGTTCAGTCTCTCCCTATAGCTCAGATCCTCCAACCCTGGCAACATCCTTGTAAATCTTTTCTGAACCCTTTCAAGTTTCACAACATCCTTCCGATAGGAAGGAGACCAGAATTGCACGCAATATTCCAATAGTGGCCTAATGAATGTCCTGTACAGCCTCAACGTGACCTCACAACTCCTGTACTCAATACTCTGATCAATAAAGGAAAGCGTACCAAACATCTTCTTCACTATCCTATCTACCTGCAACTCCACTTTCAAGGAGCTATGTTACCTGCACACCAAGGTCTCTTTGTTCAGCAGCACTCCCTAGGACCTTACCATTAAGTATATAAGTCCTGCTAAGATTTGCTTTCCCAAAATGCAGCACCTCGCATTTATCTGAATTAAACTCCATCTGCCACTTCTCAGCCCATTTGTTGTTTTATTTGGTCATGGCAGCTGGATGCGAGGCCAGCATTTATTGTCCCATCCTAATTGCCCTTGAGAAGGTGGTCATGAGCTGCTATCTTGAACCGCTAGATATAGGCACACCCACAAGTTCCAGGATTTTGAAGGGACGGTGATAACATTTCCATCTCGGGATGCTGAGTGACTTGGAGGGAACTTGCAAGTAGTGGTGTTCCCACTTTGTTCTTCTCGGTGGTGGAGGTTGTAAGTTTGGAAGGTTCAGTTGGAGGAGCCTTGGTGACTTATTGCAATGATGGTTTAGATGGTGGGCACTGCTGCTGCTCTGTGCAGTTGGTGAGAGGACAAAATGTTGAAGATGGTGAATGGGGAGCCAGTCAAGTGGCTTCCTTTGTTCTGAATGGTACCAAGTGCCTTGACTGTTGTTGGAGCTCCTCTCACCCAGGTATGTGAAAAATATCCTTGCACCTTCCTGATTTGAAGGTGAAGAGACAGGTGGCGGAAATGACGGCGGATGATATGCTGCATATGGAGGTTGGTGGGGTGGTAGATGAGGACCAGTGGGGTTCTGTCCTGGTGGCAGTTGGAGGGGCGGGGCTCAAGGGCGGAGGAGCGCCCAACCTCCATATACAGCGTATCATCCACCGTCATTTCCGCCACCTCCAAACGGACCCCACCACCAGGGATATATTTCCCTCCCCTCCCCTATCAGCGTTCCGAAAAGACCACTCCTTCCGTGACTCCCTCGTCAGGTCCACACTCCCCACCAACCCAACCTCCACTCCCGGCACCTTCCCCTGCAACCACAAGAAATGCAAAACTTGCGGCCACACCTCCCCCCTTACTTCCCTCCAAGGCCCCAAGGGATCCTTCCATATCCGCCACAAATTCACCTGCACCTCCACACACATTAGTTATTGCATCCGCTGCACCCGATGTGGCTTCCTCTATATTGGGGAGACAGGCCGCCTACTTGCGGACAG
>NC_057720.1:20329085-20407733 GCF_004010195.1 Chiloscyllium plagiosum
GTCAAATCCCTCGAACTCAGCACCGCCTTCCTAACCTGCAATCTTCTTCCTGACCTCTCCGCCCCCACCCCATTCCGGCCTATCACCCTCACCTTGACCTCCTTCCTTGACCTATCGCATTTCCAACGCCCCTCCCCCAAGTCCCTCCTCCCTACCTTTTATCTTAGCCTGCTGGACACACTTTCCTCATTCCTGAAGAAGGGCTCATGCCCGAAACGTCGATTCTCCTGCTCCTTGGATCTGCCTGACCTGCTGCGTTTTTCCAGCAACACATTTTCAGCTCTGAATTTAAATTCCATCAACTATCTTGTTGGAATTTAAATCCGTGTCCCTGAGGCATTAGTCTGATATCCTAGTCTGTGAGCTTAGTGGCCACGATATCATAATCTCTGTCATCAGTATTGAGTCTGTGAATTATTTTCAAAGTTTAGTTACAGCTGGTGTAAAATCTGTTAACCTAAGTTAGATCACATGTGATTCAGGCTTGCCAATTGGATACTAAATTGGCTTGATGGAAGGAGATACAGGGTGGTGGTGGAGAGTTATTTTTTTGGACTGGAGGCCTGTGACCAACAGTATTCTGCAGGGATTGGTGCTTGGTCCACTGTTGTTTGCCGTTTATATAAATAAACAATTTGGATGAGAATTTAGAAGGCATGATTAATAAGTTTGCAGATGACACCAAAATTGGTGGTATAGTGGAGAGGGAAGAAGGTTATCTAAGATTACAAAGGGATCTTCATCAATTGGGCCAATTGGCTGAGGAGTGGCAGATGGAGTTTAATTTAGATAAAAATGAGGCATTGCATTTTGGTCAAACGAACAAGGGCAGGACTTATGCAGTTAATGGTCGGGCACTGGATAGTGATGTGGAACAGGTAGACCTAGGAGTTCAGGTACACGGTTCATGAAGGTTGCGTTATAAATAGACAGAGTGGATAAGAAAATAACAAATGCTGGAGATCACAGTGGGTCAGACAACATCCATGGAGAGAAAGCAAGCTAACGTTTCCAGTCTAGATGACTTCATTGCCTTCATTGCTCAGACCATTGAGTATAGGTGCTGGGATGTCATGTTGAGGTTGTACAAGATGTTGGTGAGGCCACTTTTGGAGTATTGTGCACAGTTCTGGTCACCCTGCTGTAGGAAGAATTTTATTAAATTGGAGACAGTTCAGCAAAGATTTACAAGGATGTTGCAGGGAATAGAGGGTTTGAGTTACAAAGACAAGCTGGATAGGCTGGAATGTTTTTCAGTGTTGGCAGTTGAGGCGTGACCTTATGAAGATTTATAAAACCATGAGGGGCATGAATAGGGGTGAATAACACAGGTATTTTCCTTAGGTTAAGGGGAGTTCAAAATTAGAAGGCATATTTTTAAGGTGAGAGGAGAAAGATTTAATAGGGATCTGAGGGGCAACTTTTCACACAGAGGTTGGTTTTCATGTGATTGAACTGCCAGAGTAAGCTGGTACGATAACAACATTTAAAAGACATTTGAACACATACATAATAGGAAAGGTTTGGAGGGATATGAATCAAATGCAGGCAATGGGGCTAGTTTAGTTTGGGAAAATTGTTGGACTGAAGGGTCTGTTTCTGTGCTGTATGACTCTATGATTCTATAAACTCAGTTTGAAATTTGTTCAATGATGGAGGATCTGCAATCACCTGGGTCGAGACATCCAACGATTTAAACACATTTGCTTGAAACAACGTCTCTTCACAGTCCGAAATGATCTGTGACACTGTGTTCTTGATTCTTCAACCAAGGGAAACTAGCAAAAGTAATACAAATGGTGCAAATATACATCATTGTATGTTATGTTCTGATGATAGAGTTAATCTTAAATACTAATCTATTTGCTCTGTCCACAGACCACAATTGATCTGCATGCTTTTCCAACATTTTCTATCTTTGTGGAAGAATGGAGGTAAATCTTTTATCTCCATTGCCTAGTGCTGCTCTGACATATCATAGAATCCCTACAGCGTGGAAGTAGGTCATTTGGCCTGTACGGTTTACACTGATCCTCCAAACAGCACGCCACCCCATCCCTGTATCATCCATGGCTAATCCACCTAACTTGCACATCCCTAGACATTATGGGGCAATTTCCCATGGCTAATCGACCTACCTGCACATCTTTGGACTGTGGGAAGAAACCCGAGCACCTGGTGGAAACCCACACTGACACAGGGAGAACAAGCAAACTCCATACAGAAGGTCGCCCGATGCTAGCATTGAACCAGGATCCCAGGCACTGTGAGGCAGCAGTGCTAACCACTGAGCCACTGTGCCGTCCATGTTTGCTTGACCTTTATAGAAACCTTCTGGTTACCATTGAAATAATTCTTATGAAATTAAAAGCAGGTAGCTTCTGAGAAAGCTGGGAAATCCAGCCCACCAGCTCATTGACCGGGCAGTGAAGGAAAAGAATCTACCTGACCTAGTCTTGTCACAGATCATTCTCCGTCCAAATCATCCCTCTCAGCCCTCTCCCCTATCCTATACCAGTGAAATCAAGCATGAACTGGAGCAGAAGGTACTGGGCAAGGAAAGCTCACACTCTCAGAATGACAAAGATATAAAAGCAGCCAGACAACAGACAAGGCAGTAAGTGAAACCAGATGATTGAGACAAGTGGAGCAGGAGCCAGGGGATGAAGCAGCATGACTGTGCAGAATTCCAGTCATTGGTACTGGGGGTGGATGCAATAGGGAATGCATCATGATGAATAAAATCCCCGACCACAAGAAGCATAACCAAGGAATCTCTCCAGTGCCAAGTTGCTCAGAGACTGCGCTAATGTTTTTGACAATTTTTGGTCACTCCTTTAAGTTTTTTCCACGGCAGCTTGAGATGTTTCAAAATCGTTGTATTGCATTTCTGTTTATGGATCCAACAAAACCATTTTTGGCCTGCAATATATTTATTTCGGTATATATGTTGAGTCCGTTGAGGTCTGAAGAAAGGTCACTGGACCCGAAACGTTAATCCTGCTTTCTCTCCACAGAAACTGTTGGACTTACTGAGCTTTTCCAGCAATTTCTGATTTTATTTCTCTCAGTACGTGTTGAGTCATTCTTATTATAGTTAATTTGCGCATGATATAGTTTCAACGCCATAAAATTACTCAGCACTAACATCTTGTCATGTTTTGCTAAAGCCAGGCTGGTGATTCAGCTGAGATTTTATAGCATTTTCTGAACAGAGTAACTCCCATAAAGGCTGTGACTGTATGAAGACTAAAAGCTAAGGTGCAGAATTAAAAGCAAAGTACCAGTGTTTTAGAACGTCCATAAATGAAACAGTTGTTGCTCAAGTTGGCCACGTAGCAGTGACCATTATTTAGATGTATTAAGTTGTTTTGATGGTGTTGATTACAATTCCTCAAGTGTTTATTTTGAGCAATAACAGTTATTTTTGCACCAATTTGCAGTCAAATGTCATTAGGTAGCTTTACCAAGGCAGTCCTCAGGCTTTCTTCCCATATACATTTTAACATTCAAACAATTGCCTTCAGATACTTTTCACATTCTCTTGTATTATTTTAGAGTCATAGAGCTATATAGCTTGGAAAAAGGCCCATCGGTCCAACTCGTCCAGGCCAATCAGATACCTCAAATTAGTTGAGTCCCATTTGCCAGCACTTGGCCCATATCTCTCTAAACCCTTTCTATTCATATACCCATCCAGGTGCCTTTAAAATATTAGAATCGTACCAGCCTCCTCTGACAGCTCATTCCATACACACACCACTCTCTGCGTGAAAAAGTTGCCCCTTCAGTCCTGTCTATATCTTTTCCCTCACACCTCAAACTTATGCCCTCTAGTTTTGAACTCCTCCACCCCAGGGAAACGACCTTGGCTGTTCATCCTATCCCCATCTCATGCAATGTGCCCCAACTAGAGAGAGGTGAGGTTCTCCAATTCATTACCATTCCAGATGGGGAAACCCCAAAATGTTCTTGGAAGAGATGGGATGGTCTGTTCCTCTTTTTTTATTCACCAATCCCCTCAGTTGGTTACAATAACATTAATTTAAAAAGGATCTTTTCCTTTTTGGATACCTTTCTCCCAAACATATTTTTCATATTCAGAGATCAGAAATAAAAGGCAAATTCAAAAATATCAAGTAATTCACAAAAAATATACTTATTATTCTCTGATTTTTTTTTTCTGGAAGAGTTGACAGCTGAACATTGTGGCCATTAAAGCTACTGGTTGATATTGATAGCTGAACAACTTGTTTCATGATCTTTAATTTTGAAGAATGGTTGTGATTCTGGGTTTCATAGTCTGATTGAAGCTCCTTTCCCTGATTCTTTTTTACAGCTGGTTAGCTGCACTTAGAGTGATAGAATGTCTTTCCTTGCAATATAGGGGTAAATATGAGATAGTTTTGACTGTGACCTTCACCACATGCTAATACTTGAATCCAGGTAGATACACAAGAAAATATTCAGTCCTACAAGTTCACTCCAGTAGAGGTGAAACTGGTTTCTTTACCCCTGTCCTTGTGTATTCTTCAAAAGGGAATAATACAAAATTTGTCTGCAGCTGAGGATATAATACTAAATGGGTCACTTGCCATTGAGCACGGAATTGTCAGCCCTCTGTTATCTTTGGAGGCACAAGAGATCGCAATCCATTACGCTTGAAATTGCTTTGACACTTTTAGGCATTATATTCCATTCATTCCACAAATACATTTTTACACCTTGAATTATGACCTCAGTTGCAGTCCTCTTTCAAAAACTGAAGTATTGGAATTAAGGGCAAAAAATGCCTAAAGCAGTTTGGGGCTCTGAGCCATCATCATAACAACTGAGAAATCACAAAGACTGAGGGAGCTGATGTACTCCTGAAAAACTGAACTGTTTTCTAATGGAAGGTCAGTGGCTTGGAACATCAGCTCTGTTTTTCTCTCTGCAAGGATTCTGCATGACCTGCTGAGTGTTTTCAGCACTTGCTGTTTTATTACTGAAATTTTACTTGCCTGCTCCCAAGGGCAGGATAATTATATTCTCACAAGAATAGTTGCTCTAAGTTTAGATCTATATACCTGTATTCGGAATGTTGGCTTGTGAGTAGGATTTATAGAACTGAGGTAGCAATAATGCGAAATGTGAATACGTGAGGACTTGAAATATAAGAGAACAAATGGTGATAGTAAAGGGTAACAGTAAACATCTGTAAAAGAATAACAGCTTTATGTTAAACCCATTATCATTTGACACTTCTGTACAAAGGATTATTTGCAAAGCACATAAAATTTAAGGTAGCATGTGTTGTACCATAGGTTTACAATAGGTTTAGAAGTAGGAGATAGATCATTGGGATAATGGAAATGCTTTATGTTTGCAGAATGTGAAAATCTGTATTTTCCAAGGATTTGTAGTTAGCTTTCCACCATGTAAATGTATGTTCAGTTGTCAGGTGAGTCATAGTGTAGTTGGAGCTGAAAATGTGTTGCTGGAAAAGCGCAGCAGGTCAGGCAGCATCCAGGGAACAGGAGAATCGACGTTTCGGGCATAAGCCCTTCTTCAGCATCTGCAGACCTCACTTTCTCCTCATAGTGTAGTTGGAAGCAAGGAATTACAAAAATAGACTAATGAATGGCAAAACTATAGCAGGAAGTATGGACTCATTAAGAATGGATCTAAGAATTGTGAATTTAATGATGAAAGATCACAAACTTTTGAAATGGGTTTTGCACTTTTGCAAACCACTAAAAGCTAGTGTACATATTGATGAAGTAATTTTAAAACACTAGTGGGTTAAAAGCCATTACCACTAAGGACTGCAATACTTAGGAAAATTGTGTTTCAGTTGGCCTTGAACAAGCTCAATGGATGTTGGGAAATCTGGAGTAAGGCAGCATACATTAAAAACAGAGCTTGCCCTTTATGATTGAGATAAAGAAGTAATCTTTTACATAAGTGATTATGTTCAGGTTTACAATTCTATTTCAAAATATTCTTAAAGATTTCACCACACGGCCAGTGTTAGGACAGACACCAGGTGAGGTTTTGCAACTGGTCAAGTTTCAGATGGAATGCTCCCAATTTGTTAATCTCCTGGGTGTGGAGGGATGAACCAGCTCACCTTCTTTATTCACCCATTCTGTCAGTTGGTTAGAACAACGTTATTTTAAACAAGGATCCCTTCCCTCGTGTATATCCTCCTTCCAGACTCAAATGAACCTAAGTCTTAAAAGGAGCCAATTTAAAGAGGTTTTCCTGAATTGACAAAAAGAGTGAGTTTATTAATTACAAAGCACATGAAGAATTGGTAATGCAGAACAAGTACAGACAGATTAGAAATTAGAGGAAGGGCCAGAAAAGTAGAAGTCACAAAATTATAGATTAGTCTCTGAATTATTCATCAGGGGTTCATTGTTTATAACACAATAAGAATTTAGGAGCTGAAGATTCCAAAATCAAAGTGGTAATGTTTGGGGTAGCACAATGGCTAGCAGGTCCAGGGACTCGAGTTCGATTCTAAGTTTGGAAGATTGTGCGGAGTTTGCATGTTCTTCCCAGTGTCGGCATGGGCTTCCTCCAGGTGCTCCAGTTTCCTCCCACAATCCAAAGGTGTGCTAAATTGTCCCGTAATGTTCAGGGAAGTGCAGGCTTGGTGGACCAGCCATGGTAAAAAGGAACGGGGGTGGGTCTAGATGGGATGCTCTTCAGAGGGGTGGTGTAGACTTGATGGGTTGAATGGCCTCTATATACTGCTCTATGTTGGTTGACAGCTTGGCCAAAGAGTGGATAGAGACTGGAGCTGGAAAAAGCACAGCAGATCAAACAGCATCAGAATAGAATGCGAGTCAACATTTCAGGTCGAAACCTTTCATCAAGTGTGAAGGGAGAATTCTTCCAACATTTTTAAGATGCATTATCAACCATTGCTATCATTGGAATGCACACAAATTAGGTTATAGGTTTTTCTGAATTCCTGGGTAAAATTCCTGAAAGAATCTCCCAGCGGTGGGTGAGAGCATCCCCTAAGGAATTTCATTTCAGATGGCATTTAGAGGAAAAAAATCATCAAATAACTATTCAAAAACATTCGTGGTTTAGCTTCCGCCCACAGAGTCTAAGCACTAAACCACTGAGACTTCTGTGTATGTAGGTGGGAAAAATCATGCTGTAAAGTAACGTACTGATTATCAGCTGGAATATTTACCCTAATAAGGCAACTTGTTTTTAATCGAACCAAAAAGTGCTGAAAAGAAAATAACCTTGAAACAATCCCTGTTGAACCTATTGATGAGAGAGTCCTGAGAAAGGGTCACTGGACCTGAAATGTTAACACTGATGTCTGTGCACAGATGCTGCTATACCTGCTCATATTATAGAACATGCTATGGTCACCACAGCCGACAACGTGTCTTTCATTAGGGCTATGGAAATCCTTAAGTTGCCAAATAAAAGCTATTTAAGGACCTCATTCCATCTCCACTGTTGTGATGTGTTGGTGTCGGAGAGTGGAGGCAACATAGTACACGTTAAAGCTGGAATGCTAGATATTGCAGGTTAAAGGCAGACAGAATGTGCCTGCTCTAGAGGCTCCCTGTGCCTATCAGAGATGTCCTCCCTGAGATGGAACACCCCTCACCCCCGGCAATATGCCCCACCCCTGCCTCTGCCCATGCTCTGACACTGTTGGCACAACTCAGCTGCTGGCCAATCAGATTGGCTAGCAGTTCTCAAGGGCAGGACTTCCCATGCCCATCCAGGAGACCCCACTCTCACCTTCATGATGCTGCTAGTGTCTGATTGCAGGGAGGGAGGGGAGTGAAATCACTCCACAGAGGCCAGTATCCTGTCACTAAGTCACCCTTTATTTACATGTGTGGAGAGTCCTTGACACTGATTCAGCATCCTCATAGCCAGCTCACAGAGTAGACAGGATGTCTGAGTTCTTATCTGTCAGCCAGGGCTCCCTGATTGGACCAGATTAACAGCCCCAATCAGGGAACTCCTATTCTATGACGTCCATCTGACTGACCTCATTACAATTACAGGGAGCAGCCAAGGTTAAACTCAGTGAGGTGCTAAATTACTGAGGAAACACACCCATTCCTCCCAGCCCATAAAATTCACCCATCTCCGTGCTATCTGACTCTCTCTATGCTACGTGATTTGTTGAATGTTTCAGACTTGTCCACTTTATTTCAGATGCCCCAGCATTCACAATAATATTTTGCTTTTGTATTGCTTTATTTTATTTACTTCACTATAATGATCTGTAAATTAAATATGTTTCGTTATTACATACATTACTAAAATTTTCTATTTGTAATACATTTGCTATCACTGTATTGTTACCATAATATTATAAAACCGTTTCTCTGGGCAGGACCCCTGGCTTTTTAAAAAAGAGCACACAGTATAAAGTAAGTAAATTATGGCTTTCTAAAACTCTACTTTGGTCTCGCCAATACAGTGTTATGTCCATTTCTGGATGCCACCTTTTGGAAGAATGTCAGAGCCTTCAGAAAGTAGGCAGAGGAGACTTACCAGCATATTGCCAGGAACATGTGTTTTCTCTGACGTGGAGAAACTAGAGAAGCTAATTGTCCTCTACAGAACAGGGCTCCAGGATGATGTTGCTGGGTATGGAAGGTTTGAGTAGTAAGGGAAGGCTGGATAGGCTGGGACTATTTTCACTGGAACATAGGAGGCTGAGAGGCGACCTTATAAAAGTTTATAAAATAATGAAGAGTACAGATAGAATTAATGGTACTTGTCTTTTCCCTAGGATGGGAGATTTCAAGACTAGGGGGCACATTTTTAATCTGAGAGGAGAAAGATTTTAAAAAATCATGAGGAGAAAATTTTTTCCACAGAGGGTGGTTAATGTGTGGAATGAATTTACAGAGGAAGTGGTGGATGCAGGTATAAATACAATATTTAAAAGACATTTGGATAAGTACATGAATAGGAAATGTTTGAAAGGATATGGGCCAGGGGCAAGCAGGCGGGACTAGTTTAGTTTTGGATTATGGTCAGCATGGACTGGTTGGACCTAAGTGTCTGTTTCCATGCTATATGACTGTATGTTCAAAATTAGCAAACATTTTGATACAGTAGATGGGTAGAATTGTAAAATCTCTACAGTATGGAAACAGGCCATTTGGCCCATCTAGTTTACATCCAGCTCTCTGAAGAGCAACCTATTGTGACCCATCCCTACCCTAAACCTGTAACCCTGCATTTCCAATGGCTAACCCAACTGGCCTACACATCCCTGGACACCATGGGCAATTTAACATGGCCAATCCATCTAACCAATACATCTTTGGACTGTGGTAGGAAACTGGAGCGCCTGGAGAAAACCCACACTGACACAGGGATAATGTGCAAACTCCACCCAGACAGTCGTGTGAGGATGGAATTGAACCTGAGTACCGGATGTTGTGAGGCAGCAGAGCTAACCACCGAGCCACTGTACCACCCCCAATATGAGATAGCTGCCAAAAATTAGCAAGGAATTGTGAGAATTTTTTTTGTGTGTGCACTGTCTGGAATGCATTGTCTGAAAAGGTAGCGGAAACAATAACTTTCAAAAGGAAATAAGGTAAACACTTGAAAAACAGGTGTGTGATGAAGCAGCAGAGGAATGGGGTTACTCTGATATCAGTTTCAGTAAGTGAGGACAGATGGTTTCCTTCTGTACTATTATTCTCAAGATTGTAAACTGCAGCCAAGCAAATATTTAAAAATACAAAGGCAAAATGCTAATGCTGTTTTTCTCTCCACAGATTCTGACAGACATATTGAATATAAATGCTTCAGGATCGCACTTCACATTTTCCCTGGATCTTTGGTCATGTAGTTAATCACTGAAGGCAACAATATATTCTCTTGTGTCTGTCCATTTTAGATTAATGTTGATGATAGATGTTAAAATGCTAGACAGCATTTGTGCAATTTGGTTTCAGTCACAGACATACATAACTGTTCATGCTTTTATGTACAGTTAGATTTCTGGAAATGAAAGATCTAGTCATAGGGTTTCATCACCACATCACTTAGATTGCTCAAAGCTTCAAAAACAAAAATCTTTTTGAGAGAATATAAATTATCTTCTATTACTGAGGTTTCACAAGTAATCAACAGGCCACATTCAGTTCAAAATCATCCAAAACAATCCAAAGTCCAACAAGACCAACTTTTTTCTCGGAATCTTGTCTTCATCATGCTTTTATAATGAAAATGTGTCAGCACATCATGGCATCAATCCCATTGCCCTAAATTACTGAAACCATTCAATTCAAAACTATCAAATGTAACAAGTTAGATTTTTAAAAAAATGAACAAATGCTCTTTGATGAATGTTCTGAGTGTTAGCCAAAGTCAACTTCACAAGGACGTGCTGTTCCTTGTGCATAAACAAAAGGGTGTAACATACTGTTCATTATCACCTGTGACTTTGCTTTCTGCACAGGTATGTTTAACTGCAGCAGTAGGGCATCAACCCTCATTGATTTTTCACATCTTCCTGGCAGCTGGTCACACAGCAGAGACCAGGAACTAGATTGACTTACGAAATGTACATCTTGAAATGTAGGAGAAATGAATGGAGTACAAAAAAGCCAGAAATGCAAAGGTTTGCTTTAATGGGAATTCATCCTGAGAAGAAGAACTGCTGTGAAGAATAAGAACAAAATAAATAGGCGCAGGAGGAGGCAATTCACCTCCTTGGACCTATGCCACACATTCAATAAGATCTTAGCTTAACCACCCCCAGGCCTCAACTCCTCTTCTGTGCCAGTTAAGCATAAGCCTCAACTCCCCAATTTTTCAAAAAAAATTACCTACTTATTAAATACAGTCATCCAACCTCCATCCAACCTCCCCTCTGGGGTAGAGAATTACAAACTTACACTCTCTCGTGGGAGAAGAAATTCCTTCATGTCTCCGTTTTAACCAAAAGTCCCCTGGTCCCTTGTTTTGGAATTTCCCCACGAGCCTCAAACAGCTTCTCAACATCTATCACACAGCCCCCTCAGAATCTTTGAAACATAGAAGCTTGAACACAGAAAATAGGAGCAGGAGGAGGCCATTTGGCCCTTTGAGCCAGCTCCACCATTCATCATGACCATGGCTGATCATCCAGCTCAATAGCTTGTTCATGTTTGTCCGCCATATCCTTTGATCCCTTCGGTAAGATCACTCGTCATTCTTCTAAACTCAATTGAATAAAGGCATAACCTGCTTATCTATTCTTGATAAGTCAACCCCTTCATTCCAAATATCCATTTATTAAAAACGTTTTGAACTTCTTCCAATGCTAGTATATCCTTTCTTAAATGGAAGGAACCAAAACTTAATGCTCCAGGTGTAGCGTCACCAACACCATACAGATGTAATAAGGCTTCCCTATTTTTAATCTCTAATAATAACAATAAAAATTCCATTTGTTTTCTTAATTATTGGTTGCATAGACATGAAGTTTTTTTTTTACTGTTTCATTCACAAGGACCCCCAGATCCCTCTGCACTGAACCTTTTTTGAAGTTTCTCTTGAGCTTTGAGTGTTATATTCTCAAAGACGCCTAGCAAATTTGTCAAAATGTGATTTCCCTTTTAGAGAAGCATGCTGACTCTGATCTCCTTTTCTAAACATCCTAAATATAGTGCTACCATTTTCCCAATGAGAGATGTTAGGCTCCCTGGCCTCTAGTTGCCTGCTTTCTATTTTCCTCCCTTCTTGAATAGGGATATCACATTAATGGATTTCTAATTCATTGAAACACTCTCAGAATCCAGCAATTCTGCAATATTTTGACCAAAACCTCCACCATTTCTGTAACCACTTGCTTAAAATCCTTAGAAGCAGGCGATCAGATTCTGGCAATTTTGCTTGCCTTTAGTCCCATTAGTTTATCAAATACTGAGTAACTCGTGATAAAGACTGTTACAATATCTTCCCTCCCCTTAGCTCTGATATATTTGGGATGCTTATTGTATCCTCCACCATGAAGACTTTTGCAAAATATTGCTTTAAATTATCTGCAATTTTCCATAATTAATTCAATAGTTACATCCTCCAAGAGACCCAATTTTACTTTAGCTACTCTCTCTCTTTTTATAATCTGCAGAAGCCTTTGCTGTTTGTGTATGTATTTCTTGCCAATTTACTTTCAGAATCAATTTTATTTTTCTTTATTCTCTTTGTAGACATCTGCTGTTGATTTCTAAAATATTTCCAATCCTCTGTCCTACCGTTGGTTTGTGCTCTATGGTATGTCTTAGGTTTTGATTGGATATTGTCCATCACTACCTTTGTTAACCACAGATGGTTCAAACTTCTCATTGAATCATTCTTTTTGACAAGAATACACTTTTGCTGAGTGTTAAGAAATATTTGCTTAGATTTTGTTACTTCCCATCCACTGACTTTTCCCCAGCCTACTTAAGATAACTTCTTCATTCCTCTATAGTTCCTTTTCTTTAAGTGGAGGAAACTGGTTTAAGACCCAAGTTGCTCTCCCTCAAACTGCATTTGAAATTCTACCATGCTACGGTCACTGCACCCTACAGGATCCTTAACTGCGAGATGTCTTAACAGTTGAACTTGTTACACATTACCTGAAGAAGGGCTTATGCCCGAAACGTCGATTCTCCTGTTCCCTGGATGCTGCCTGACCTGCTGCGCTTTTCCAGCAACACATTTCCAGCTCTGATCTCCAGCATCTGCAGACCTCACTTTCTCCTCACACATTACGGGATGTAAAATAACCAGTTTCTGGGTGGGGATGCTGCAATGTACTGTTCTAAAAAAAAGTCCCTGATGGGCTCTACAAAGTCATCTTCCAAGCTAACACTGCCCATGTGATTTATCTAATCAATGTGCAGATTAAAATCACCCATCAAATTTAAGTGCCTTTCTGACACTCTTCCAGTATTTTCAAATTTACACTTTGTTCCACAGTGAGGTAACTCTTTCGGGACCTATTGACAGTGCAGCCTATGACTTCCATCCCTTACTATTCCTTATTTCCACCAAAACTTATTCCACATCACAATCTATTGTATCTATATCACTACTCACCATCACACGAATACTTCCCTTAACTAACAAAGGTACACCACCTCCTCTTCCTTTTCGTTCTTCTGGGTGGATGAAGGCTTTTGAATTTTGAGTTCCCAGCCTTTGTCACCCTACATCCATGTCTCTCTAATAGCTAAACAAAAACCGAAAGAACTACAGGTGCTGTAAATCAGAGACAAGAATAGGAATTGCAGGAAAAATCTCAGAAGGTCTGGCAGCATCTGTGGAGAAAAATCAAAGTTAACATTTCGGGTTGAGTGACCCTTCCTCGGAATCTCTGAGGTTCTGAGGAAGGTCACTCAACCCAAAACTTTAACTCCGATTTCTATCCACAGATGTTGCCAGACCGTCTGAACCTTTCCAGTGATTCTTATTTTTGTCTCTCTAATATCTATCAAGATATATTCTTTTATATCTGTTTGTGCCGTCAAATCATCAAGCTTTTACAAACACTGCTTGCATTCAGGTAAAGTGCAGGAGTTTTCACTTTTCCCATTATTCCATGATATAGGGTCTGTGATTTCAAGTTGTAGAGTCATAGAGATGTATAGCACGGAAATAGACACTTCGGTCCAATTCATCCAAGCTGACCAGATATCCCACATTAATCTAGTCCCATTTGCCAGCACTTGGCCCATACCTTTCCTATTCATATACCCATCCAGATGCCTTTTTAATGTTGCAATTGTATCCAATTGCAATTGTAAGTGTAAGTGCATCCACCACTTCCTCTGATAGCTCATTCCATACATGCACCACCCTCTACATGAAAAGGTTGCCCTTATGTCTCTTTTAAATCTTTCCCTCACACCTTAAACCTATGTGCTCTAGTTTTGGACTCCTCCACCCTAGGGAAAAGACTTTGTCCATTTATTTGAAGCTAGAAATGTTTAAGCTCAGGTTATATCTCCAGGAAATGACAATCAGGTCTTCCAGACTGGGAGTCAAAGTCAAAGTTAAATTGTGTGAGTACTACACAAGGGATATTTTTGAGTACTGTGTAGAGATGTTTTGGGGATCTGTAAAGGAGTGTTTTGGAATTAATGGGATTTGATTTGTTGTTAAAATAAAAAAAACACATTTGCGTACTCATGTTTCACTGAGAGATTACCTCACTGAAATGACGACAAAACAAAATATGACCTAACAAACAAGATTTCAGTCTCGGATCTGTCTTATTCATAATAGCATCAGCTGAGATCACAGCAATTACTTATTCTAGTTCTACTTTCTGCCAGACTCTTCTGCATATATTTTCTACACATTCCCATCACATTTTGATTATCATTTACTTCTTCACCACACTGCATCTCTGTGATCTAATTTCTTATTGCTATTGTTAATTTCAATAACCTTATCTACAACCCTACTTGTACAACTCTCTGGTGCCAGCAAGATTCAAATGAAGCCCGTCCCAGCGGATCAGCTCTCTCTTTCCTCAGTCCTGGTGCCAGTGCTCCATGAATTGGAACCCATTTCTCCCACACCAATTCTTCACACACATATTTGCCCCACTGATCTTATTATCCTGAAGCCAATTTGTTCGTGGCTCAGGTAACAACCTGGAGATTTTGATTTCTGCTTTTTGATTTAGCCTCGAGTAGCTCATAATCTGCCTGTAGAACCTTTGTCCTGGTCCTACCAATGTCATTGCTATGGACCAGGCCAGGCCCCCTCAAAACATTTCAAGCCAGTATCCCAGACCCTAACTTGGCTAGTTGTTTTAAGCAGGTGTACAGTGGATACTCCAGGAGAGATGCAGCTGGTCAAACCACTTAGTTTTAAACAAAACAGAATTTATTTACAAAATTACCGAATGAAACACAAGCAAAAGAGAACAGAATACCGAATAACTTAACCTTTCCGAAAACCCAACGGACTATCCTAACGTAATGATGCTGTTTCAAATTCCTGCAACAATCCCCATAAACCCTCCTTGGCAAAAAAGATAAAATCAAACACGGGGTCTTGCAGGAGAGCGAGAGAGAGAGATAGAGAGAGATATGACAGAGGGACCGAGCCTTCTTCTCTACAGCTGTTTCTTGATCCAGCAGCCTCAAATTGAACTGACCGCTTTCAGTGAACAGCCAGACTGCTCAAACCAAACCAAACCAAACCAGAGAAAAGCTGAGCTGGGAGAACTTTCATTTAACAAGTTTTTTTTAAAAAACCTGAAAACGTTCTCAAGTAAATCAACCCAGACATTTCAGAATCTGTGTCTTTACAAACTCCTGAAGGAAAAAACAAGGACAACCTAACTTTGTTAAAGGAGCAGCATCATCGCAACATATATAGACCACGCCAAGTAGATCCCTCCCCTCCCAATCCAAGTTCCTCTCCAGTCTAGAAGAGGTGTCCGAGAGGTCTTCCTTGCTGTTTTTATCTCCCACCACTGCCCTTCTCACACCAGTCCCCTCCTCGCGTGCTGGGCCTCCCTCTCTGGTGCTGCATTTTATCTCTCACTTTGTCACTCAGGACTACTCTACATGTCTATAGGTTCAATATAGGAAATCGTTGCGGGAAGTGAAGAATGTGAGTTTTATCCTTGTTAGGGTTAAGCGCTTGTGAAAGATCAGGCTCATGCTGTTGTCACTTTGAACTTAGACACAAGTTCTTGTGACAGGTACAGAGCTTGATGTGACAATCATCATTGATCTCCCGGCGTCTGAGGAAATGGGATTACATAGAGGTGTGGCATTTGCATCTCTGAAGCAGGGAATGACTGGTCTAAGAGCTAACAGACTCTTGAACTGCAGCAACGTTCAGGGGTACAGACAGCAAATTGGAGTTGAAGTCATATTCAGATCAGGCAGGATGTTAGCGAATGGCAGAATATACCTCAGGAGCAATGGCCTGCTCCTGCTCATTTTTCTTCTTCAGTTTTTTGAGACACTTGGAGTACTGTGTGCAGTTTGGTCTCTATAGGAGGATATACTTCCATTTAAAGCAGGATAGCACCAATTTACTCGTTAGGTTACTGGGATGCCCTGTGTTGAATAATTGAATTTAGACTGCCTACAATTTAGAAAAATAAGCAATTGATGCCATTTGTGGTTAATTATATACTTTATCCCAAATAATAGTCAGGTTCTTCTTAAGTCAGATATCTGAAGTTTACTATGTATTTACAAGGCAATAATTTCAGAGTTACACATATAATCTGGGTACTATGCTTACTGATATTGCTGTATATGACTGACTGGTGAAACTTGCTGCATTAAACAAAGAGAGAAGCTGAAGGTAAAGTCCGTACCTGTGTACAGGAACATTGCATTTCATGATTTTGCCTTAAAGGTACAGGCTTGTCTGGTCTAGAATCTTTGTCGTAATATACACAATCCCTTGCATTTTCCTTTAATAAATGGGAACTCTATTCTAATAACAGATAGAAGGTGAAAAAATGGATTTGTCTCCTTACATTCAGATAATGCCTTGGTGGATATGCAGCATAACTAGATCTAGTTCTTACACACTCTCATGACTTGGTAGTGTAGCTTCTTTCTGTGGTGTGCTATCATTATAGGTGGATGCCTGTCATTTGTTATAGATACATGGCGGTTGTCTGGCATGATGTCTTCAGCATTCGAGTCAGGGTCTTGTATGACATGGTCAATAATGTGCAGTTTGGGTATTGGTCTATTTCTTCGCAGGACTTGACCATGGTTCATTACAATGTTATATGACCTCAGCTGGATAGAATGATGTACAGAGGAACCTTGATTATCCGTACAAGAAGGAAGGGCACTATTTCATTCGGATAATCAATTATTTGGTTAATCAATTAAATGCCTTTACTCTGGGGCTTGGAGTTTTTTAAGTCTGCTCCCTGTTCAGGACACACACAGCACACCACGCGCGAGCCCCCGCCTCCAAACCCCATCCAACACCTCCCCACCCAAATTAAAACTGGCACAATTAATCATTTGTTTTTTGAAAAAAAATATTTAATATGACAATCATTCACTGAAATGTGATCACATGAGGTTGTAGTGTTTCTTTTAAAAAACAGTTTAAAACATAAAAGACAACGAAAGACAGATATCTAAATATAAAACAATTTTAAAAAAAAATCTTAAAACCAATCTTAAAAACAAAGATTTAGTCTATTTACTCCATCACTTTACAGCAATTGAAATCCAGAGAAACTAGACCTCTATCAAATCTTGAAGTGGAACTGAACTGGTTCTGTCCAGTTTTGATTTGTGAACTGTGATGAATGCATTAGTACTCACAATACCGATAGCTTAGACTTTGTCAGCTTCTAATGACCTGCACATTTTTAATCAAACAATCCTGATTTGGAAATGTTTTAAAATAAACTTTTACCTTGTGATAATTGTGCCTTCTCTGAACTGTCCTGCACTCCTTTTAAGATGAGCAGTTTTATTTGCTTCTGATACTAGTTAGGTCTTCTCTAAACTGCTCCAAAATCTTCGTTCCATAGGTTTTCAATCCTTACTTATTCTGAACAAAAAGCAAGCTAATGGCCTTCAAAATTTACTCTTACCTATTGTCAACAACCATAGTTAAAAACAATTTTCCATTTACACTTGAGGGGTTCCTACTGTCTGACACATACTGGATTAGGTCACTTCCAGAATGAGTGTCTGATCTGTACATCTGAAAGTAACCAATACCATATGCCACAATTTTAAAATCCAAACTCTAAAATTTATATTAGGCACCTTTCAACACAGTGATTAGACGGCCTGAAGGATGAACTGTGTGGACCTGTCTCCTAAATATGGGGGTTATGATAAGAATAAAATATTCCCTAGAGGGGCAGCACATTGATAAAATACTGATGGCATGTGCAATAGCAGCAGAATCTCTGAAAGAAATCTAAATAAATAATGAGGAAATCCTAACAAACCCTTAAAAAAGGAAAAGGCAAAACATATTGGTGAAGAAAAAGAAAACTCTGTTAAATAAAGTTGTTTTTTTTTATTTTTATAAATTTAAAAAAGTCAGAGGTGAACATTCAACAGTAGAATTTGTCATTGGATGGTTGATGTCAGCAGACACTGCCTAGAAATAACATAGCTATTCAAAGAATCTTGGCAAGTTACTTTACTTTTAATTATGGTTTTTAACGAATGAGAAGTGTATCCTGGAAAACCATTCAACTGAAGATAATGAGAAGACATAATATGTTGAACACCCCATTTCCTGCAATTGTCTTGTGTCATGCAAATCAAAAAACTGAAATGAGGTCTCCTGTGGATCTTATCCTGGACTGGAGATGTGATGGCACGGTGACTCAATGATTAGCACTGCTGCCTCACCGTGCCAGGGATCTGGGTTCGATTCTAGCCTCTGGCGACTGTCTGTGTGGAGTTTGCACACTCTCCCCATATCTGCATGGGTTTCATCTGGGTGCGCTGGTTTCCTTCCACACTCCAAAGATGTGCTGGTTAGGTGGATTGGCTGTGCTAAATTACTCATAGTATCCAGGGATGTGCAGGCTAGATGGGTTAGCCATTGGAAATGCAGGGCGGGTAGGGGGTGTGTCTGGGTGGGATGCTCTTTAGAGGATCATTGTAGATCGATGGGCCAAATGACTTGCTTCCAAATTGCAGGGACTCTGATTCCAACTGCAGAACCAAGAATCTCCAAATAGCCTCTCAACTGACAAAGCCAGCACTGTTGTAATCATGCACCTCAACAACCTCGAGGTTTCACAATGTATTGATCATGGACAAGACAAAGACTGATACAGACATATCTTTACATTTGTTTTTACATTTTGGACTCACTTCTCATTCCCAAACTGTGTGTATGTGTGTCGACTTTCATTATCTCTTCTTAATGGTTCATAAATTCATTTTTCCTTTAACTCAAGAAAGCTTGGTGAAATGTGCTCCTTTTAAAGCAGAACTTTACTTGGGCTAGGAAAAGGTATTCATAGGAAGCAATCTTTCTTGAATTAATCTTGTTGCAACCAACTGAGGGAAAGGTTAAGTAAAGAGAGAGATCTAGTCCATCCCTCCACACTGCAGACTGTTGTCAGACACAGTTGGTTGAGGTACACTAAATTTAATGAGTATAGTAGTCACTTGTAGAATCATACAGTACAGAAAAGGGCCTGAAGCCCATCGACGCTGTAAAGCCAAAAAACGTGTCTACCTATTCTAGTCCACCTTTCCTGCACTAGGCTCATGAGCTTGAATAGTATTACACTTCAAGTGCTCATCCAAATACCTCAACCACCTTCCCAGGCTGTGTGTTCTAGATCCCCACTCTTTTCTGAGTGAAAATATTTTTTCTCAATTCTTTCCAAACCTCCTGCTTTTCACTTTAAAGTTATGCCCCTTTGTTATTGATCCTTCAGCTAACAGGAAGAGTTGCTTTCTATTCATGCCCCTCATATCTTGCACACCTCTATCAGATGCTCTGTTAACCTTCCCTGCTCCAAAGAAAACAACATGAGCTTATCCAGCCTCTCTTCATTGCTGAAAAACTCCATTGAGGCAACATCTCCTCTGCACCCTGTCCAGTGCAACCACAGCCTTGCCTTTAGTGCAGTGACCAGAACTGCACACAGTACTCCAGCTGTGGATAAGTCAAAGTTTTGTCAAGCTTCAACAGAATCTCCCAGCACTTATAATCTATGAAATGATTGATAAAAGCAAGCATCCCATATGCCTTCTTAACCATTCTACTAACCTGTCCTACTAACTTCACAGATCTGTGGTCAAAGGTTCCGAGATCACTATTCCTCTGAGCTTTCTAGTGTTCTGCCACTCATTGAGTACTACATTATGTTGCTCCTTCTTCCAAAGTACATCACCTTGCATTTATCTGGGTTCAGTTCCATCTGCTACTCATCTGCCCATCTGAAAAATCAGCCTATACCCTCCAGTAACCTAATACCTTCCTCCTCACTGTCAACAACCCAGTGAATCTTTGTCATCCACAAACATATATATTATCACCACCGCCAACTGCACCCCCCCCCCCCCCCCACATTCTCCTCTGCATCATTTATGAATATTACAAACAAAGAGGACCAATGCTGATCCCTGCTGTGCACCAATGCATACCGTGCTCCAGTCACACAAACAGCCTTCTACTACCACCCTCTGTCTCCTGTCATTAAATCACTTTTAGATCCAGCTTGTCAGGCTACCCTGGGTGCCACACGCTTTTACCTTCTCTATCAGTCTCCCATGTGCAGCTTTGTCAAAGGCCTTGTTGAAATCCATACAAACTCCATCAACTACACTACCCTCTTCTGCACACTTGGTGACCTCCTCGAAAAATTCAACTAGATTGTTAGGCATGGGCTTCCCTTTGACAAAGTCATGTTGACTCCCCCTGATCAAAATTTACCTTTCTAAATGGAGACTAATTTTCCCATTTTCTCCAATGGTTTCCTTGCCACTGATTAAAAAGATCTATAATTCTCTGTTTACTTCTTCCACTTTCCTTGGAAAGTAGAGCCATATTAGCTACCCTCCAGTCCTCTGGCATTTTGCCCGTAGTCAAAGATTTGGTCCATATAATTTCTTACCTCATCTCCCATAGCAGCCTGGGGTTTGTCCACTTTTGCAGTTGTCCACAATGTGTCAACCACCATCACACTAGCTGTTTGATTTGTCGCACAAAAGGAAATTTTATGAAAGTATGAACAAAATTACAAAGTTGATGATAGGAATGTCTTCCAGTTCATCCATATGCGATAATATCTATTTGTCAGTTTGTTGGCAGTGGGGTTTGGAAACTGGCAAAGAACAATGGAGATGGCCATTTAGAAATCTAACTGGTATTGTGCTTCTAAATCATACCATTTCATCTTCACAAGTAAATGTAGTTACGGAAGCTGAAGATGTTTGACAGATCATTTCTAAGGGGTTGTAGCCTGTATGAACAATTAAATGCTTATCAGTTAGTCATGTATGAGACTCTTGTGTCCAGAAAACTACAGCTGGAATCTGTCTTTCATTGTAGGAGTAGCTGCCCTAAGCTGTTGTAAGGTCTTGAGAACGAAATCCAATCTTTCTGGGATGCGGCCATGTGGCCATGTCAACAGAATCATAATTTTGAAGTACACATGGACCGTATTTTCAAGAGATTGACAAACATGCCGGTGATCTTTCTAACAAATGTGTGGTAAGTTTTTGCAGAAAGGATCTTGAAGAAGAGATTGAGCTTGAGAAAATGCTTGACACTTGTGATTCAGGTCTTAAAGGAATTTTGCATGAAGATCTGATTTGGATGTTGATATCATTAAGGGAAATGGTGGATCAATGACAACTTCACACAGGGAAGCCTTTACAATGCACAAAACTGATTTTTTTTCTCTTGTTTTAAACTGTATTTTCTTCAATGAACACTTTGAAGCTGTTCTTTCAAGACCATTAAAAAGACTTTTTTTAGATAAAATCAGAAGTCTCTTTTATTTGTTTTACAGAGAGATTGAATACGCTGAAAAAGAATCACTGGACCCAAAATGTTAACTCTGATTTCTCTCCACAGATGTTGCCAGATCTGCTGAGATTTTCCAACCAATTCTGCTTTAGTTTGAGGTTGAATTATTCACTGTGCTTCAGTACAGATTTATAGACTTTAGTTTTAGTTGTATTTGTTAAGTTCAGCTCTGAACATTTCACGCAGAGGGTGGTACGCGTATGGAATGAGCTGCCAGAGGATGTGGTGGAGGCTGGTAAAATTGCAACATTTAAAGGGCATTTGGATGGGTATATGAATTGGAAGGGTTTGGAGGGATATGGGCCAGATGCTGGCAGGTGGGACTAGATTGGGTTGGGATATCTGGTCGGCATGGGCGGGTTGGACCGAAGGGTCTGTTTCCATACTGTACGTCTCGATGACTCTATGACATTGATGGCTGACAGTTAGAGAAAAAATGATTTCTCACAGCTGTGACATTGTTACTTTTTCCACATTTAACGATCACCAATGGCCACTAGTTACATGTCATGACTAGCTGTTAGCAACTACTAGTACCTATGTGTTGCCACCATTTTTAATGTGTTAGCCTGCAAAACAGATATCACACACTTTTTGGCTCTGTGAGTTAGTTATTGGAATTTTTTTTAGAAGATTAACAATGATACAATATCATAGATGTGCACACATAGTCTGGGTTCTGTGGCTACTGATGTCTCTGTACATTATACACAGACAGCTGACTGACTGCACTGATTGCATTACACAGAAAGAGTAACTGAAGATGACCTGGTAACCTGGATGCCAGAATGTCACATGATGTGATGTCGTGTAACTGTCTCAGAGGCACAGGACCATCCAACAATGATCTAACCCAAATAAATAAGGCTCTGGGAGGCTTGGCACGGCAGTCTTGGGTGGGCAATCTAGAACATAAGAGCTATAAAGGGTCAATCATTTCCAACTGAAATAAGGAGAAGAGTCCTCACTCGGAGGATTGCGTGTCTTTGAAACTGTTCATCCCTCAGAGCTTGGAAGTTCTATCTAAAATGTATAAAGTCAAGGAAGATATAGTTTTGCAAAGGATATTCCAAGTCATTGACCAAGTGGGGTTAAGGCTGAAGGTTAACCATGATTGTAGTAACTGATGGAGCAGGGCTCGAAGGTTGTAAGTTGCGTTGCTGCTCTATTTCCTCTGCTTGTTATGTTAACTCGCCTCCATATATTAGCTTTTAAATTGGAATGGAGGCAATTAAATGAACAAGAGAAAGGCTCTGTCAAAATGGTTAACAAAGATATGACACATTAAGGTATTGTGTTGATACATTAATTCCCACCCACATAATTTCCAGTTTAATAATTTCTGGCAGTTTTCTTTTAGATTCACATCCTCCTAACCATTTCAGCAACACCAGTGATGAAATAAGTACTGTTGCAACATTGTTGTATTACAGGAAGAACTAGTTCAATCTTAGAAATTTAGAAAATGGAATATTTGACTAGTGAGAGGGTTTTCTGGAGCCGACCCACTCCTGTGCAGTCACCTTACTTTGATAAAGACCCTTCCCCCACGGTGATAAGATCGCAAATCAACAAGCCTCCCCCTTAACCCAATAGTCCAGGACTGAGCTGGGAGAAAGGGCTGCCCCACTTTGCAGTTACTTTTCATGTCAAAAGTTACAATAACGCATGTGCATGATCATATTTGGACAGACAGTTAAGTCCTTATAAGAGACATAGTTGCTTTCATTTGTAGAATGGCTTTGACAAAGGGTCAGCTAGACTCGAAACGTCAGCTCTTTTCTCTCCTTACAGATGCTGCCAGACCTGCTGAGATTTTCCAGCATTTCTCTTTTGCCCACAGTAATAACATTTGCATAACATCCACACGTAGTAACCTGACTCACCATTGCTCACTGATTGTTGGCTCAATATTGGAAAATTTAGTGACATTTCAGTGCATCACAGATAAGTCCAATCATCCAGGATTTTTCATTCAAAAAGGGAAATAAGATACACCTTTCAAAGAAACATGTTTCCCAACTAAAATCTGATAAAACAGAACTGTTTAGAGTTGTGAAGCAATGCTAAGCATTTATCTTCCCTGCTGAACATGACACCATCACCAAGGATTGTTATTCTCTCTGTAATATCACAAAGCTGCTTGACCTTTGTAATGTAGGCAATACAAGAGCCAAATGTACCATAGCAAGGTCCCAAAAACAATAATGAGATAAATGATTAGTTAAATTCTTGCTGTTGCTATTTGTGGAGGAAGGAAGGTCATTCAGATACTGGCGCATCTCTCTCAATGTGGAGTTAGTTAACTCCATTGACTGGGCAACTGGTTTATGATGCAGTATAGGTTGAATTCCTGCATTGGCTGAATTTACCATGAAGGCCCCCTCTCGTCAATCTGGCTCTTTGCCCAAACTGTGCTCACCCTCAGGTTAACCTCGCCATCAGTTGTCTCTCTACAATACAGGAGCAGCCCTGTGCAACTATAGGCATTAGTTAGCTTGGTTGACTGGACTTAGCTCAGTAATACCAATCGTGCAGGTTCAATTCTTGCACCATTGAAGTTACTGTCAAGTAAGCATTACCATGAAGGACTCTTACTCTTAACCTTTCCCCTCACGTGAGGCATGGTGACCCTCAGGTTTAATTACCACCAGTCATCTCTCTAATCAGAGAGCAGCCATATGGTCTGGTAAAGCTATGGTGACTTTACCTTTTATTGACAGCATAGCTGCATCGTTACCATTAATGCTCCGTCTGTCTCTCTCTCTGACACCATTTGCCTTTGCCCATATAAATATATTTTTCTATTGCCATCCAGTTACTGGTGCTCCCAGCATGAAATAAGCTGCGGGATCACCATCAGTTTGTGGATGGATTACTTAGGCCTGAATCATGTCACCAGGTAAGGGAGGTCCATGATGTCAAATTAAATCTAGCGCAACATGTCCAATTGTGGGGAAAAGCAAACGATGGACCATCGATGTTAGATATTGATCAAGAAAACCAATAGAGAAGTAAAAAGAAACACCCTTAACCAACGAGTGATGAGAGTTAGAACTTGCTACCTCATGCAGTGGTTGAAGAGAATAGCATGGAGGACGAATTGGATAAGCATTTTTTTAACCATTCATTCATGGGATGTGCTTGTCGTTGGTTAAGTCAGCATTTATTGCCTGTCTGTAGTTGCCCTTGAGAAGGTGGTGGTGAGCTGTCTTCTTAAACTGTTGCAGTCCATGGGCTGTAGGTTGTCCCACAATGCCCTTAGGGAGGGACTTCCAGAATTTTGACCCAGTGACATTGAAGGAACGGCAATGTATTTCCAAGTCAGTATGGTGAGTAGCTTGGAGGGAAAGTTGCAGGTGGTGGTGTTCCCATATACCTGGTGCCTTTGTGCTTCTAGATGGTGGTGGGCATGGTTTCGGAAGGTGCTGTCTAAGGAGCACAGATGAATTTTGGCGATGCATCTTATAGAACATCGAACAATACAGAGCAGAACAGGCCCTTTGGCCCTCAATGTTGCGCCGACCTGTGAATTATCCTCAGCTCGTTCCCCTACACTATCCCAAAATCATCCATGTGCTTATCTAAGGATTGTTTAAATCTCCCTATGGTTAGTAAATGGGACAGCATTTATTTAGGATATCTGTTGGCATGAATGAGTTGGACCTAAGGGTCTGTTTCTGAGCTGTATATCTCTGTGACTCTATAACACGCCATCTAGGCAGCAAATATAACACCAAGGTTTGAACAGATTAGTCGCAGATTGTTGGGTTAGGGAGGAATGGAGTTGGTATCTAGGGAATGCAGTTTGGAGTAGGGACCAAAAATAATGGCTTCAATTGTGCAAGTGTAAAGCTGGAGAAAACCTCTTCTCATCCAGTACTGGATTGTCAGATAAATACCTTGATAATTTGGTGAGAGATGCAGTGGTGAGGTAGAGCTGGGTTTAGTTACAGTGTATGATATATGTGAAAATGAACATTGTGACTTTGGATGACGCCACTGAGGTGCAGCACCCGATGAGTAACAGAAGAAGGACAAGCTTTTGGAGGGACATCAGCAATGGTGGTGCAAGAACAGGCGGTAAAAAGTGATTCTCTGGCTTCAATTAGATAGATCAAAACAGAGGAGGAAGTGAGGACTGCAGGTGCTGGAGATCAGAGTCAAGAGTGTGTAGCTGGAAAAGCACAGCAGGTCAGGAAGCATCCCCAAAGCAGGAGAATTGGCGTTTCGGGCCGGAGCCCTTCATCAGGAATGGCCTTCGGGCTTATGCCCGAAACATCAATTCTGCTGCTCTGCGGATGTTGCCTGACCTGCTGTGCTAGATCAGAACAGAACCAGGTAAGAACAGTCCTACCCAGTCCTACCCTTCGCATAAACCAAATCATCCACCGACATGTCCGCCACCTCCAAACAGACCCCACCACCAGGGATATATTTCCCTCCCCACCCCTTTCCGCCTTCCGCAAAGACTGTTCCCTCCATGACTACCTGGTCAGGTCCACGCCCCCCTACAACCCACCCTCCCATCTTGGCACCTTCCCCTGCCACCGCAGGAATTGCAAAACCTGCCCTGGGCCTCCTTCACCGCCGCTCCCTCACCACCAGACGCCTGGAGGAAGAACGCCTCATCTTCCACCTCGGAACACTTCAACCCCAGGGCATAAATGTGGACTTCAACAGTTTCCTCATTTCCCCTTCCCCCACCTCACCCTATTTTCAAACTTCCTGCTCAGCTCTGTCCCCATGACTTGTCCTGACTTGTCCCACCTGCCTCTCTTCTATTCCACCTATCCATTCCACCCTCCCCCCGATCTATCACCTTCATCCCCTTCCCCACTTAACTATTGTACTCTATGCTACTTTCTCCCCACCCCCACGCTCCTCTCACTTATCTCTCCACCCTTCAGGCTCCCTGCCAGTATTCCTGATGAGGAGCTTTTGCCCGAAACTTCGATTTTACTGCTCATCGGATGCTGCCTGAACTGCTGTGCTCTTCCAGCACCACTAATCCAGAATCTGGTTTCCAGCATCTGCAGTCATTGTTTCTACCCAGCCAGTCAACACTGGAGAGGGACTGGAAGAAGATGGTGTATATATGAGCAGACATACCATAAGGATTGAGGAGGAATAGTTTACCTTTGTCATGGTCACATAGATGAATTTTATGACTTTGACTGCAACCATTTCAATACTTTCTCCCCACCCCCACCCTCCTCTCACTTATCTCTCCACGCTTCAGGCTCTCTGCCTGTATTCCTGATGAAGGGCTTTTGCCCGAAACGACGATTTTACTGCTCCTTGGATGCTGCCTGAACTGCTATGCTCTTCCAGCATCACTAATCCAATTTCAATACTGTGTCAAGGGCAGAAACCTGATGGAGGGTTTCAAACATGGAATTCCAGGAACTGTATAGCAACATAGCCTTGAGTGGACTATTTTAAAGTTGAGAAATGTTAAGGGTACTTAGACAAGGAGGTTATTGGTGCCTTGATAAAGCGACCTTTGAAATAATTATTCGTAATGGCCTAGTACATTGAAGCTGGGACCTGATAATTCAACGTATCATTTATGGCTTCTAATAGTCTAACCACACTGGGGAGGTGGGTATTAATCTTGCATTTACAACAAGGAATATCAGGTACAAATCTAAAGATAACTCAGTTTAACCTGTGAACTGGGACAGCGATGGGGTTGATGATTGTTCTCCAGTTTACAGAGGGTACCAAGGTTAACTGGAAATAAGTGAAATTTGCTGCAGTTTTTATTCTGTTCTTCAATTTCATGATGATTTAAAAAATGCAGCCAAACAATTTCCATTTAGTCTCAGCCCACTGAAGTGCCTATCAGTTTGCCTTGTGGGTGGTTAAAGATGTTCATGAAGCTGCGTGCATAGACACATTATTTAGTATAGATAACAATTTTTCATGAGGGATAAATATTGGCACAACCAACACACACCCACACCCAGGCTTCCACCTGTCAAAACTTGCAATATTTCGTGTGGAAGTGCGCAAATATGTTACAGGGTGAAATAAATCAAACCAGTTGGCCATAAATTAAACAGTTCAAGATTAGTGAGGCTGTGTCAAACTGCTTGGGGTGTTCATGAATGCCTCTGCAAATCAGGGAGTGATACTAGGATCAAAGAATCAGAGGGTGTTGGTGGTGTTATTCCACTTGTTCTACCTTTGCTGGTTCTTTAGAAGAGCTGTTCAATTAATTCATTCCTCTTCACTTTCCCCATAGTCCTGCGAATATTTCATTTTCAAATGTATAGCCAACCATTGCAATTATTCATTCCTTTCTGCTGCATAAATAAGCAGGGTATTATTAAATTGGAGAGGCTTCAGAGGAGATTTACCAGGATGTTGCCTGGAATGGAGGGTTTGAGTTATAAAGAGAGGCTGGATAAGCTGGGATTTCTTTTTCACTGGAGCGTAGGAGGTTGAAGGGTGACCTTAAAGAGGTTTATAAAATCGTGAGGAGCATAGATAAGGTGAATAGCATGGGCTTTTTCCCTAGGGTGGGGAAGTTCAAAACTAGGAGCCATAGTTTGAAAGTGAGAAGAGGAAGATTTAAAACGACATGAGAAGCAGCCTTTTTCCACAGAGACTGGTTTGTATGTGGAATGAATTGCCAGAGGAAGAGGTGAATGCAGGTGTAGCTACAACATGTAAACGACATTTGGATAAGTAGGTGAATAAGAAAGGTGTGGAGGGATCTGGGCCAAACACAGACAAATGGAACTCGTTCAGTTTGGGATTATGGTCGGCATGGGCTAGTTGCACCAAAGGGTCTGTCTCCGTGCTGTATGTCTCTGACTCTTTAGGAAAGGTAGTTCGATCATTGCTTACACAATAAATTAGGGATAGAGGAGGCATATAAAATTGTTAGAAAAAACAACAAGCAAAAAAAGACATGAATTCAGCAAAAGTGACAAAACATTTGATGGGGACAGGGAAAATAGAATATAAGAGAGTGAGATTGTAGGGAGCATAGAAACTGACCATAAAGCTTCTATGAATACATGAAGGGAAAAAGATTAGTCAAGACAAATGTTGATCTCTTACAGCCAGAAACTGGCCAGAATTTAAGTAATAAGTATTAGTAACAAAATGGTGCTGAGGAAATGAATGGGATTAAAGATTGCTAAATCACCCGGCCCTGATGATCCGTATTCCAGAGAATTAGTGGAGTCGCAGGTAGATAGGATAGTGAAGAAGGTGTTTGGTATGCTTTCCTTTATTGGTCAGAGTATTGAGTACAGGAGTTGGGAGGTCATGTTGCGGCTGTACAGGACATTGGTTAGGCCACTGTTGGAATATTGCGTGCAATTTTGATCTCCTTCCTATCGGAAAGATGTTGTGAAAGTTGAAAGGGTTCAGAAAAGATTTACAAGGATGTTGCCAGGGTCGGAGGATTTGAGCTATAGGGAGAGGCTGAACCAGCTGTTTCCCCTGGAGCGTTGGAGGCTGAGGGGTGACCTTATAGAGGTTAACAAAATTATGAGGGGCATGGATAGGATAAATAGACAAAGTCTTTTCCCGAGGTCAGGGAGTCCAAAGCTAGAGGGGATAGGTTTAGGGTGAGAGGGGAAAGATATAAAAGAGACCTAAGGGGCAACCTTTTCACGCAGAGGGTGGAACGTGTATGGAATGAGCTGCCAGAGGATGTGGTGGAGGCTGGTACAATTGCAACATTTAAGAGGCATTTGGATGGGTATATGAATAGGAAGGGTTTGGAGGAATATGGGCTGGGTGGTGGAAGGTGGGACTAGATTGGGTTGGGATATCTGGTCGGCATGGACAGGTTGGACCGAAGGGTCTGTTTCCATGCTGTACATCTCTATGACTCTATGACTCTAAATGGCCCTGGAAATATTGGATGCATTGGTAATCATCTTCCAAAATTCTAGACTCTGAATCAGTTCCTACAGATTGAAGGGTGGAAAATGTAACCCCACTACTTAAAAAGAAAGATTCAAAATAAAGATACAATTACAAACTAGTTAGCTTAACATTAGTAATGGGGTATTTGCTGGAGTCTATTATAAAGATGTGATGACAGAAAGTTTAAAAAGCATGAACAGGATTAGACAAAACCAACGTGGACATTGATGAAATGCTTAATAAATCTACTGGAGTTTCTTGAAGATATGACTAGTAGAAGAGATTAAGGAGAACCAGTGAATGTAATATATTTTCCATAGGCTTTGATTAGGTCCCTCATAAGAGGCTAATTGGCGAAGTTAAAGTATATGGGATAAGAGTAAAATATTAGCATTGATGAAGAATTGGTTATCAGACAGAAAACAGAAAGTGGGAATAGATGAGTCCTTTTCTGAGCAGTCAGTAGTGACTAGTGAGTAGGGCTTGGGCCTCAAATATTCACAGTCTATATAAGTGACCTGGATAAGGGAACACTAAGTAACATTTTCAATTTTGCTTATGACACAAAACTGGACAGGCTTGTGAGTTGTGAGCAGGAGGCAAGGAAGCTCCAAGGTGACGTAAACAATTTGAGTGAGTGGCCAAACATATGGCAGATACAGAGTTGAGAGTGTATTGCTGGAAAAGCACAGCAGGTCAGGCAACATCCGAGGAGCAGGAAAATCGAAGTTTTGGGCCAGACCCCTTCATCAGGCTGAAGGACTCTGGCCCGAAACATCGATTTTCCTGCTCCTCAGATGCTGCCTGACCAGTTGTGCTTTTCCAGCTACACACTCTCAACTCTGATCTCCTGCATCTGAAGACCTCACTGTCTCCATATGGCAGATACAGTCCAAAGCGGTTAAATGTGAAGTTTAACAATTTGGTGTGAAAAACAGGAGACAGCAGTATTATTTAAATGATGATATTTTGGGAAGCATGGATGTACAAATGGATCTGGATGTCCTTAAAGACCAATGAGTGAAAGTAGACAAACAGAGCCTGCAAGCAATTCAGAAGGCAAATGGTATATTGATTTCAGAAGCAGGGATGACTCACTGCAATTTACAAGGCATTCATGAGACCAAGCCTGGGGTAGTGCATGTAGTTTTGGTCTTCCTAACATAGAGGGAGTACAGCAGAAGGCTCACTAAGGCTGATACTGGGAATGTTAGGACTGTCCTATCAGGAGAGATTGGTTCGACTGGCCCTGCATTCATTGGAGATTAGGAAGAAGACAGGAGATCTAATTGAAATATTTGAAAGTCCAACAGAGCCGGACAGCCAGAATATTTTCCCTGGCTGAGGAATCTCAAACCAGAGATCACAATTACAGAATACAGAATAGACCATTTCAGACTAGGATGAGGAAACATTTTTTCACTCAGCAGGTGGTCAACCTGTAGAATTTGCTACCACAGAACACTGTGATGGCTGGGTCACTGAAACAAAGTGATAATTTTTTTTAGATACTGAATCCATCAAGGTTTAAGGACAGAAATCAGGAACATGGTGTTTGAGGTAGAGGATCCGCCATGATCATATTGAATGGTGGAGAGGGCTCAAAGGGCTGAATGGCCTCTACCTGCTCCTGTTTTCTATGTTTCTTTTCTGTCAGCACATGCCAAAGGAGATTACTTTCTGACAGTGATGGCACAGAAAAGTCAATTTTGGGTTATCTGCTGTGAAAATGTTAAACACCCATGACTCGGCTCGTCCCCAAAATGTAAAGGTGTGTTGCTTTGACTGCTGAAGAACTTCTTTCAAAATTCCGGATGCTGGCGAAAAGAATTCTTGGTATCAGTCCAAAGACATGAATCTATTGGATTGTTTGCTCTCCTTCCCTTCGCAGATTGTGTAACTTTTGGGGAATGGCTGCGATGTTGCAACCAAACACTATGATGATAGTCTGATTTCGCTTTCGCGATGATGTGCAACATGAGATAGTGGGGTCAGTTCTGAGCATCAAGTTGGAGAGCTTGAGCCACACTCCTTTAAAAACAAACAATGCTGAGCATGTGACAACACAAATTGCGCACATATAAAATTTAAAGGTCTCATTTTTTTTTTGGTCCATATATTTTCCCAATGGCAGCTGACTGAGGAGAAGCTGCAGGTTGTCCTGCGTAAGCTGAGGGGAAACAAGAAATAACAGCAAGAAATAGTCTTTAGGTGAAAATTTCTTTCACATGTTGAAACGGAGTTGGCCATCTCTCTTCAGGTACTAGGTCTGTTTTATCAAACTACTGACAAGGAATTTGACCTTTGTGAGGAATGAATAAAGCAACAAAAGATTGTTCCAGGCTGTGTCTAACCACCTGATATAGTGACATGTGAACAAATGGTTGGGAGTAGGTCACCATTATTCGCAAACAAAGGAAATCAGGAAGATAAAGTAGGCTTGGCTGGAGCATTACTTCACTGGGTCAGCTAAGTAGCCTGTTTCTGTGCTGTATGTTCTAAAGAATTTCTATATAACGAAAACTGGAAAATTGCACCAAAAGCCTACAAGAAAATCTTGCCACGTTATGGTGTGGACAGATACACCTAATCAGGTTACTGACTTCTGCCTCCTTTAACAATTTGCAGAATGGATATTTCAAAAGACTAGCTCCAACAATGCTGGTTGGGTTTTGCTGAGCTGCAAACAGGTAAAAGAATCACAGCCAACACCTCATCTGCCTCTTCAACCTTTATTAATGACAGAGGTTTGGAAGTTTGACCCGACTATCTCTGTTTCACTGATGCATTTCCACACTGGACACATGCATCATGCCCTAATGGATTCTAAAGTGCTTTTTTCCACTTTGTGAATTCACAGGCCTGCAAGCACCCTCTGATTTTTTAGTTCGTTAATTACCTCTCCAAGAGTGGTTCCATCTTATAGTCTCAAACCTGCCTCAGAAACCCTTACTTCTCCTGGTGATGAACTGGTGATCCTCTGATTAAACCAAAATCATCCACAGTCTGTTCCAAGGCTTCAGGGATTGTGAGGAAGATATCATTCCTAACAAGCATAGAATTGGGACACCCATCTGGACTCCACATCACGTTCTAAAGCCAGTAAAGAATTCCAGACGTGATCTACAAGAATTATTTGTTGCAATCTTCTGAAAGTTGGGGTTGAAGTGATAAGGGGACGTATTTGCAGAGAACGTCGATAAAGCATGACAATTAATGAGGGATTAACAGCAACTCAGGAGTAAGCTGGAATAGGAGAAAAATAGAGAGTGCATCAGCAAAAAACAGGATAAAACTGAAACATTTTGAATTTGGACTTAGAATGAAGGAGGATTTAAGGGCAAGAATCTTGAAATTGTTTTGCTCGAGGGAATGGAACCGATATAATTTGACAAGGGCTTGTGAATCCAGGAGGGATATATTTTGGATAAGGATAAATTACTGACTCTAAACCCTGTGTTAACAAGACTGTGTTTTGTCAACCATATGAAAAACCATGCTCATTAATTGTGAAAAACTGATGAAATAACCATGCAGCAATTTAAATAATAAAACAAACAGGTACTTGCAACATAACAAGAAATGTCGCCAGATCTGATTCTAGTGCAAGTTGTCAAGTATCTAAGCAACATATACAAAACACCCTGAACATAACAAAATGTATCTGACAGATACCAACGTTGACAGCAAGCCCTTATCATTAGTTCTTGTGTTAGCTGGCTAAAAGCTAGGCCAAAGTATAACTGTTAAAGAGGAATGAGAAAGTGGTAGAAGCAGAAAGATTTAGGGTGGGATTTCCAGAGCTGAGGCCCAGGACAGCTGAAGGCCCAGCTGTGAGTGTGACAGGAATTTGAATCAGGAATTTGCAAGAGGCCAGATGTAGAGGAGAGCAGATATCTCAGTGTCTCACAGCTGGAGGACATTACTGAGACAGAGAGGGTAAGACAAAGAGTGAATTGAAAATAAGAAGGAGTTTTAAAGTTGATGGAAAAATAGGACTTAATGTGACTTAATATATCTGCAGCAGAGATTTTAATGAATTCAAGTTAACAGCTGGTGAAACTGGAGGTAGGCCAATGAATATTGAAATTGTCCAGTTTCGAGGTAACACAGGCAAGAGTGAGGGTTTCAACAACAAATAAACTGAGATGGGGCAGAGTCAGGTGATGCTCCAGAGATGGAACTGGGAATGCTTGGTGATTGAATTGATTTACAGAAGAGGTGATGGCATTGTGTTATTGTCACTGGACCCGTAATCCAGAGACTCGGGTAATGCATTTGGGATCTGGGTTTGAATCCTAGCATGGCAGAGAAAGGAATCTGCCATCCAAATCTTGCCTGGGCTGTTAGTGACTGCAAACCCACAGCAGTGTGATTGACTCTTAACTGGTGCCTGAAATGGCTGAGCAAGCCACTCAGATCTAGGGCTATAAAAGCTAGCTCAGTAAGCAATGTTCACGTCATATGAGCTGTGGGAAAAGATCACCACCCTGCCAACCCAATATAGGCCCACAAAAGCAAAATTGGCCAAACTATACCAAAACACCCAGAATGCCTCAGCAGGGATCAAGCAGGTTGACAAGTGAAACTAGAGAGCACCCGCAGACAACAATGTCAGAGCAACACAGCTATCCCAAAGCCCCAAGACTAGTTTCATAACCCAGCAATACCAAAGCCACACAAAGAGCAGGTCAGACAGAAAAGCACCAGCAAGAGCACTGCTCCCAGGACAAGACAATGGAAGCACCTCACCATTTCAGAGGAGACACTAACACCTACCTGTGAAGAGGAATTGGACCTCAGAATCCATTGATACTGTCAGAATGTTGCTTTATGTAGGGAGTTAGGATGTTCCTCCGATAACTGGTTTTCCGATTAGCATCATTGTAACTAGATTACTCCATTTCCAGACACATTGTATTTCCCCCATTTCTAATTAGCCTCATTGTATAGGATTGTTATAAAACCTGGCTTCATCCTCAGCTTGAGGAAGAGAAATTCTCGACTGTCTGGGCAGATTGTGCTGTTTCAGCTTAGTCAATTTCTCTTCCGTGATATCGCCTTATTAATAAACTTCGAACTGTGTTTTGTGATAGAGTCATAGAGTCATAGAGATGTACAGCAGTGAAATAGACCCTTCGGTCCAACCCATCCATGCCGACCAGATATCCCAACCTAATGTAGTCCCACCTGCCAGTACCCGGCCCACTTCCTATTCATATACCCATCCAAACGCCTCTTAAATGTTGCAATTGTACCAGCCTCCACCACATCCTCTGGCAGCTCATTCCATACATGTACCACCCGCTGTGTGAAAACATTGCCCCATAGGTCTCTTTTATATCTTTCCCCTCTTACCCTAAACCTATGCCCTCTAGTTCTGGATGGCCCAATCCCAGGGAAAATACCTTGTCTATTTATCCTATCCATGCCCCTCATAATTTTGTAAACCTCTATAAGGTCACCCCTCAGCCTCCGACGCTCCAAGGAAAACAGCCCCAGCCTGTTCAGCCTCTCCCTATAGCGCAAATCCTCCAACCCTGGCAACATCCTTGTAAATCATTTCTGAACCCTTTCAAGTTTCACAACATCTTTCTGATAGGAAGGAGATCAGAATTGCACACAATATTCCAACAGTGGCCTAACCAATGTCCTGTACAGCCACAACATGACCTCCCAACTCCTGTACTCAATACTCTGACCAATAAAGGAAAGCATACCAAATGCCTTCTTCACTATCCTATCTACCTGCGACTCCACTTTCAAGGAGCTATGAACCTGCACTCCAAGGTCTCTTTGTTCAGCAACACACCCTAAGACCTTACCATTAAGTGTATAAGTCCTGCTAATATTTGGTTTCCCAAAATGCAGTACCTCGCATTTATCTGAATCAAACTCCATCTGCCACTTCTCAGCCCATTGGCTCATCTGGTCAAGATCCTGTTGTAATCTGAGGTAATCTTCTTCGCTGTCCACTACACCTCCAATTTTGGTGTCATCTGCAAACTTACTAACTGTACCTCTTATGCTCACATCCAAATAATTTATGTAAATGACAAAAGGTAGAGGGCCCAGCACCGATCCTTGTGGCACTCCACTGGTCACAGGCCTCCAGTCTGAAAAACAACCCTCCACCACCACCATTTTTTAATGGATATTTTTATTGAAAATTTAACATGTTTTTACAAGTTTACAAATAAAAACAAAAACCCCAAGTATAAACATTGAAAAACAATTAAATCTTAAATAAATTATAGCCAAAATCTATCAAACAAAAAAAGAGATACCGAGAAAAAAAAAGCAAAACTTAACTAACTACTAATCTAACCTACAACTAACCAGAGTGTATGGTTAAATCTCTTACATTACTCAAGAAAAGAAAAAACGATGAATAACACAGAAATTGAGTAGAAAAGTACATGCTCGGAATGTGTTAACATCAGATTGTAACAAAACCCATATTCGTGCAGGATTCCTCTCCCAAGGGGCCCCGGACCAGCCAGGGTCGTTGTCTCAATTAGATAAAAGCCCTTGATAGAATGGCCAAAATATCTGTATCTGTGTTATTCAAAAAAGGCTGCCATATTTTATAGAATAATTCAGTTTTTTAGTGCACCATGTTTGTAAGGAAGTCATGGGGAATATATTCCATAATTAATCTCTGCCAATTTGAAAGTCCAGGGGGGCCCTCAGCCACCCAGTTTACCAAAATATTTTTCCTTGCACAGAAAGAGAGAATGGAAAATAATCTCTTCCCGTGTACATCCAGGAAGGGTAAGCTCGAAAAGCTGAAAAGGAGAGATACTGGATCCACTCTAATTTCCATTCCCAAGATTTCTGTCAGGGCATTTGCTACTTTAGTCCAATATTGACGGATCTTATGACAAGTCCATAAGCAGTGTACAAGAGTGCCCACCTCTGTTTTACACCTGGGACACATTGGAGATGCTCCTGCCTTAAGTTTTGCCAATCGGTCCGGTGTTATATGGACCCTGTGAAGTGTCTTCAACTGAATGGGTTCTGTTGCAGATGGAGATTTTTCTGGCATTTTCCCAAATGTCATTCCACATTTCTATAGAGATTTCCAGCCCCAAATGCTGATCCCATGTTTTAAGCAGATTGTCCATACCTTCTGATACTTCATCATGTAATAAATGATAAAGAGTGCTGACCGAAGGTACCCCAGTTGGGCCACAACACTCTACGTTCTCTGTCTGATTTATAAAGACTATCTAATAGCGTAGTCTTCTTCTGTATGTAATCTCGAATTTGGAAATATCGAAAGAGATCGCCATTAGGTAACCCAAATTTCTGATGCAGCTGTTCAAAACACATCAGGACCCCTCCCTTAAACAGATTCCCGAAACAGGAGATACCCCTGGATCGCCAGAGTTTGAATGTGGCATCTGTAAGCCCCGGTTGAAACCCCCATTTAATCGACTGATTAACCATAATCGTCTGGGCAAGTCCGAGACCCCTCGGGAGAAGAAACCCTATCCAAAGCATCCCAAGCATAGAACATATAAAATTCACAAAAATAGAGGTTCTTTAATACCTCGCGCGTAAGCTTTAATGGTATCCCATATCATTGATGGGTTGCTAGCCGTACCTGAATTAATTTCTAAAAAAGTTTTAAATTCTTGAGAGAAGTACTTTACAAATTTACTATCTTTCATCAGAAAGGGGGTCCATATGCCAATGCCGGAGGGATGTCTCATTGTTCCTCGCCTTGATTTCCATATATACAGCAGCGTGATCAGAAATTGCTATATTGCCTATTTTACAGGATGATATGGAATTTTAAAAAATCGAGGGGGCAAAAATCATATCAATTCTGGTGTGACATTTATGTGGATTGGAGTAAAAAGATAAATCTCTACCCTGTGAATGAAGACATCTCCATACATCTACTAGTCCTAATTTTTTGTTCAAATCCACCAATTGTCTGGATCTGGGGGATACTCCTGCAGTACTCTTGGGAATCCTATCTATTTCCATAATACAATTAAAATCTCCCCCTATAATTGTATGACGAGCACCGAGAGCCATCAATTTGGAGAAGGCTTCCGTTATAAACTTAAAAGGATGTGCCGGGGTACAATACAGATTTAAGATCCCATATTCCTCTCCATTTATAAGGGCTTTAATCAGAATATATCATCCAGATTCATCTTTTATCTGATTTAGGATTTTGAAAGGGAGATTCTTCCAAATAAGGATAACAACTCCCTTACTTTTTGAGCTGAAGGAAGAAAAGAAGGCCTGATCAAACCCACCCTGTCGTAATTTCAAGTGTTCTTTATCCAATAAATCTGTCTCCTGTAGGAGAGATATATCAACCCTTTCTTTCTTGTGCTTTGATAATATTTTCTTCCTTTTGACTGGTGAATTACTCCCCTTGACATTCTAGGTGCACCATTTAATCGACTGATTAACCATAATTGTCTGGGCAAGTCTGAGACCCCACGGGAGAAGAAACCCTATCCAAAACATCCCGAGCATAGAACATATAAAATTCACAAAAATAGAGGTTCTTTAATACACTCACATCAATATAATAAAAAACTATTTCTAAACAGAAAAAATATAAAACATATTTAAATGGAGATTTTACCCCTTGTTCCCAGGGAGCATCACTTCTTTTCCAAAAGCCCATCATATCCTCTCCCAACTAGTGCCCTACCCTTGACCCAGGCACCCCATGATAGAATAAACAAAATTCAAATATACTACAAAGCTAAAGTTAACAGTGAGTACCTTACCCACCACTGCCCCCCACCCGCACCAACACCTAGATATATTTGGTAATGTTAGTACCATGTATGAACATATATAACTTTAAAATTACAATCTCAACAAATAATAATTAAATATAGTAATACAAAATAACAGGGGAAAACAGCCCCGCTCGAGATAATATTAAACAGTAAGGTAATGAAAGGAAAAAAAAGGGGCAAACCGGGGTGGGGGGAAGGCAGAACAACATCATTCACCACTTGAACTAACTCTTACAATTTATCTAAGAGAGTCCAGAAATTCCTTGGCTTTCTCCAGCGATCCAAAATTGTACACGGACCCTTCATGGTTAAAACATAGCGTCGCTGGGTAACGCAGGGAGTACTGGATGTTTAAGTCCCTTAAACGCTTCTTCGTTTCATCAAACGCCTTCCTCTTTCGGACCAAAGCTGGGGAAATAGCATGGAATAGCATAATCTTGGATCCTTTATAAATCATGGCTTGGGGATCTTTCCCAAGATTTCTGGAAGCTTCTAAGAGCATCTGCCTCTCCTTGTAGCTCTGCAGCCAGAACAGGACCGGGCGGGGGCGCTGGTTCGAGCCGGGCCCGCGTATTGCAACCTGGTAGGCCCATTCCACCCTAACCTGGCCTGATCCAGCCTCCAGATTTAAAAGCTGTGGAAGCCACTGCTCGAGGAATGCTGTAAGATGGCCTTCCTCTTCCCCTTCGGGAAGGCCCAGCAAACGAATATTTTTTCGAAGACCTCAAGAATCAAGGTCGTCGATGTGATTTTCTAAGTTCCGGACTCATTGTTCGAGAGTCCGGACCCGATCCACGGCCGATTCTGCTGTAGTCTCAGAGGTCGCGGCCTTTAGCTCCACCCCTCCGATTCGGCACTCGATTTCCTCGATGTCTCGGTCGTGCTTGTGTAGCGACCGAGAGTAAATTCCATCTGCTCTGGGACTCTTTGATGAAGGCGTCGATCTTCGTGTCAAGTTTGGAAATTACTTCCACGAGGCTCGCCACCGTAGATAAGTCCCCCGGGGCAGCTGCGGGCGCCTCTGCTGCAGCTAGGGAGGGTGGGGAGGGGTTCCTGCCTGCTGAGAACTGCGGGCTCCTTTCCTCTTAGTCATTTTTGCAGGAGACTAGACTGTTTAAATTTAGTATAGAGCAACTAATTATATTAATAAAAACTATTTTAAATGATTTGGTGAGTGTGATGGAGGCAGGTGGCCCACTTTGCCCAAGTCTTGGGAGGAGCACTATAGACTCAGACTTGCTGGGTCGCTGCCATCTTGGATCTCCTCCCTCTGTCTTCTATCTTTGAGCCAGTTCTGTATCAAAATGGTGGGCTCTCCCTGTATTCTGTGAGATCTAACTTTGCTAATCAGTCTCCCATGGGGAACCTTATCGAACGCCTTACTGAAGTCCATAGAGATCACATCTACTGCTCTGCCCTCATCAATCCCCTTTGTTACTTCCTCAAAAAGCTCAATCAAGTTTGTGAGACATGATTTCCCACGCACAAAGCTATGTTGACTATCCCTAATCAGTCCTTGCCTTTCCAAATACATATACATCCTGTCCCTCAGGATTCCCTCCAACAATTTGCTCACCACCGAAGTCAGGCTCACTGGTCTATAGTCCTGACTTGTCCTTACCACCCTTCTTAAATAGTAGCACCATGTTAGCCAACCTCCAGTCTTCTGGCACCTCACCTGTGACTATCGATGATACAAATGTCTCAGCAAGAGGCCCAGCAATCACTTCTCTAGCTTCCCAATTTATTGGGCAAATTTATACGACATGAGCAAATTTTTAAAAATCCACTCTGTCTAAAATTCCTTCATGAGGCATGCAGGAGGACATTGAATTATTATTTTGGATAGAAACAGTGTGCAGTGATATGGGAAAAGGCAGGATATTGGCTCTTGGGATAGAACCGAGGGAGCCAAATGGCTTCCATCTGCACCCAAACAATTCCTGTTATAAGCAGTAAAACATTTGAGGTCAAATACTATACCTAGGTTGTGATTTGGAGATGCCGGTGTCGGACTGGGGTGTACAAAGTTAAAAATCACACAACACCAGGTTATAGTCCAACAGGTTTAATTGGAAGCACACTAGCTTTCGGAGCGTCGCTCCTTCATCAGGAGCCCTCCACTATCATCTGATGAAGGAGCGACGCTCCGAAAGCTAGTGTGCTTCCAATTAAACCTGTTGGACTATAACCTGGTTTTGTGTGATTTTTAATTTTATACCTGGGTTCAAAGTGTTTGATTCAAGCTCATACAGTAACCAGGAGAGGAATAAAAAAATTGATGACTGGGTATTAATAGAACTTTTGAAATGATGTAGTTACAGGGCTGATGCACAAGTTTCAGAAACTGATTCGGCTTAACAAACTAATCCCTCTGAAAATGTCTTCAATACTTGCAGGTTAAGGACAACAGTTGACAACTTGCTTTTATCTAAGGTAGTAAAACAACTTCAGGTATTGTAGATAATTGTTGTCGAACAAATCGTGACACAGAGTCTAATCGGGAGGTACTAGGGCAGATAACCAAAAGCTTGATCAAAGAGGTTCATTTTAAAGAAAGCAAAAGAGATCGAGAAGTTTGGGAATTTCAGAGTTTAAGGTCACAAATACTTTTAAAATCAGAACTAGTGTGTGCTCACATTTTGAAGCAAATGGAATTTAAAGATTAATTCCTTTCATAATTTATAATTTAACAAATTATTATGGCTGTTCAAACATTTACACTTTCAGTTCGTAAAGAATGGGTTTTATTGGAACTCTTGAATTCAATAAGCATTTGCTGATGAAGCAAAATTAAACTTCTTGATGAATGGTTTTAATATAGTTCCTTGAAGCTGTGATTACAGCTAATGATTATTGCTTCACAGTGGTTTCATCAAATTGTGTTTTAAATGGCTGCATTGGATTGCAATGATGCCCCTGGGGGATGCTCTGGAATTGGAGAGGTAGAAGATCCGCATGGAAGGGAAGGCTAACTGAATGTAGTTACATTGGCTCCCCATGGCAGACCCCACTTGGTGTTCTGTCTTGATGAAGTTAGTAAATCCGAATGGTGAGTGCAAAGTATAAAGGCAACCCAGTTATGCACTTTTAGCTGAGCCAGGGCCTCACAGTGCCATGTCCATTTTGCCATTCTGTTGAGGATACCTGTGTAGGTTCTGAGCTGGGTACCTGCTGTGGCTCAGCTGGTTGCGTTTTCATCTCCAACTTAAAAAGCTCTGGTCAAGTCCCATCCAGGGTTTGAGTAAAACATCAAACTTGATACTCAACAGTATTACTGGAGGAGCGGTGTGCTGTCAGAGGTACTGTCTTTTGGATGAAAGATTAAACTGAGTTTCCATCCTCCTGGCCAGCTGGATGTAACATGCCCTGTGGCTCCGTTTTGAAGACAGGCAGGGAATTTCTGCCTGGTTTCTTTGTCAATATTTATCCTTCAATCAACATTACACAAGGCAATAAATAGAGTATCATGTTGCTGATTAACTGCCAAGATTCCCATGTTACAACAGTGACAACAGTTTAACAAGTGTTTTATTGACTGTAAAGTGCTTTGGCTCATCCAGTGACCATGAAAAGTGTCATATAACTACAAGCCCACCTTTTTGGGACAGATGCTCTCCTTTGCTATCTTTGGTCGTCTGTCTAAAGTTCAAAACTTCTTCCTTTGAAGTTTTTATTATTCCATCCGTTCTATATTAACAAGATTTTGCATGTTGTATACGCAGGGTATGGACATTTATTGAAGGTGATAACAAGTGTAATTTGGGTGGTAGTGTTATAGTATCCTGCCTCCAAGGTTACTGCCTTCCAGCAACTGTCCTGCCAAATTTTAATTTCCACTTGAGTACTATGGTGAATTAGAAAAAAAGCTGATATGGACCGAGACAGTGGGGGAACTGAGTAAACATAGGTAATCACTTTATCGAACTACTAAGTTCTGTCCGCAAAAATGATCCTGGACTTCCAGTTGCCTGTCACTCCAACACACCACCCTGATCCCTGGCCAACATCTCTGTCTCAGGCTTGCTGCAGTGCTCCAGTGCGCAAGCTGGAAGAACAGCACCTCATTTTCTGCTTGGGGACTCTGCAGCCTTTGGGACTCAATACCGAGTTCAATACTTTTAGGGTCTGAGCACCTGCTTACCCCAACCCCCACACACCAGGCCTTGTCATCACATGGGTTGCTACCATAATCATCTCATTGTCAGCCACTAATGGTAACAGCTGACCGTTACCCATTTCTTTGTCTGTACCACTGTTGTTCGCTTCCTGTGGGCTTCATCTCCACCCATCTTTACTCGTCACCCACCCCACCTTCAGCATATATGCCAATCTTTTCCTAGCTACAATTAATTCTGAAGAAGGGTCACTAGTCCTCAAATGTTAACTGTCTTCTCTCCACAGATGCTGCTAGACCTTTTGTGTTTTCCCAGTAATTTCTGTGTTTGTAACCGTGGGAATTTGTAGTCGATATTGTGGCCAGCCTATCATCAGAAATGTACATAGAGATGTTATGGAAGGGAAAGGAAGACTCAGAGCTGGACCAGGTGAAGGTGAGAGCGAGATGCTAATTGGAAGTTAAATTGATACATTTTTCCAATTCTGGATGAGAGAAGAAAGTAGCATTGATGATGTCATCGATGTACTGGAGAAAGGGGGCTGGAGTAAGACTGGAACAAGGAAATGTTGTGAAACTTAAAAGGGTTTAGAAAAGGATGTTGCCAGGTTGGAGAATATGAGCTACATGGAGAGGCTGAATAGGCTGGGGCTATTCTCCCTGAGGCTGAGGGGTGACCTTATAGAGGTTTATAAAATCATGAGGAGCATTGATAGGATAAATAAACAAGGTCTTTTCCCTAGGGTAGGGGAGTCCAGAGCTAGAGTGCATAGGTTTAAAGTGAAAGGGGAAAGATTTAAAAGGGACCTAAGGGGCAACCTTTTCACACAAAGGGTAGTGCATGTATGAAATGAGCTGCCAGAGGAGGCTGGCACAATTGCAACATTTAAAAAGCATCTTGATGGGTATATGAATAGGAAGGGTTTGGAGGGGTATGGGCCAAGTGGTGGAAAATGGGACTAGATTAGGTTGGAATATCTGGTCGGCACGGACAAGTTAGACCGAAGAGTCTGTTCCATGCTGTTCATCTCTATAATTCTATAACTCTATAATAGTCTGAAAGAATTAATGTCGAAGACTGCATTAAGCTTCACCTCATAAAATGACATCATTCACTCTTAGGTGGAGAAATGGAGAGAATAGCTGTGGATGTTAAACTGCTCAGACGTGTCCCTGAATAGTCTCAGTAACAATGGCGAAGTAGCTAATGTAGTTTGCATCTAGGTACTGTCATACAATAAATTACCTCTTCTTAAGGCAAGAGCTTCTTTTTGTTGAGATTCACTCCTTGTTGTTTTTCTACCTCTGTAGATTAAATATGCCATAAAAGGAATGGCATCAACACCCTTCTATCCACAAATACCACACAATTAAATACTTTACATAGGAACTGGAATAAGTCATTCAGCCCATTGAGGCTGTTTTGCCATGCTGTCATGTGAGACTATGGACAAAATAGATTCTCTGCTGTTTCTGTTAGGTAAATAAACCCCATCAAATTACAAATAATGTTTCAATCTCAAATATATACTTCTTCTTCTGTGATCCCTTTTCTGGTCTCTGGAACCACGTAAACTAACATATTTCTGTCAAGGGGTTTTAATTAGTAACAGAGATTTACGATCTTTAGTATTAAGACTTGATCAAGTAAGAACTTGCATTACTGGAGGGGAATCAGCACTTTTAGAAGCGAGTATATTGAAAGAGAAATTAGATGGGTGTGACTTTGTAAGATAAAGAAAACATTGAACATTATATCATTGATACAATGAGTGCCATATTCAACTTAGTTCTTGCACAAAAGCAGACTGTAACTGAAAACAGACAGCAATTCACTGGCAAACCATTTCAAAATATGCACTAAATGGAGAATGGCCTATAATCACATCATTTCCCCACTATCCACACTCAAATAGTCTTGCAGAGCGTATGGGACATGCTATGGGACATTCTCATTGTGTTGAGCAAAAATGCATTTTCTTTGCATTACACTGCTGCATAGCATCAATGGGGAAGAGACTATCATCCCTCGCACAACACATACTTGGAAGACAGGTACAAACAACCTTTCTCAACAATCAATTGTCTAATGCTCTGAGACAGAAGATTTCTGAATGACAGAGGGGTGTGAAAGAGATACAAGACAAGCAGGCAGGTGGAGAACTTCTAAAGCTGTATACTGGATTGAGATTGAGAGTTAGGAATACATGTACTTGCATACTAAATTTTCTAAAATCTGCAACCAGCCCAGATAATATGAAGTAATGACTGATCATAGCACTTCATTGCGAAGGGACAGAGAGAAGCTCAGACCAATATATAGTACAGCATTCCAGAGGTTGTGAGAAAAAACAGTGATGATTATGATTGTACGGTGATGTTAAGAGACAGCAACCAGCAGCAAAATAACCAAATTGTCAAGCAAGCGCACCAGAGAACAGTGTGTATCTCTCCCCATTTCCTGCCAGCTAATGATTGAATCATTTTGTCAGCTGAAAGGGGATACAACTATTCAGTCTGCCTTCCTTTCCCAGATGTTGGCGGATGTGTTATGGTAACTGTGACTGTCAAGACTCAATGACAAAATAAAAGGCAGAACCCCATAGGTTTGTACAGCTTCCTGTCCACCAAGGGAACCAGCAAATAAAAAGAAAGGATACTAGTGAAGTTTTCTGGAGGAAACCTAGTTCTACACATATCTCCAAATTGAATGATGTGCAACTGAGTAAGTGCTAAAGTGCGTTTCACAGTTTCAGAAGAAGAGGCTTTGCCAGCAAACATACAGGTCACTGCAGCTGTTCCAGATGCCTTCTGAAAACAGTAGTTGCATTTCCAGTTAATTTAATCCGTAAAGAACTGGCCCGCTGCAATAAGAGAAGCTCTGTTTTCTGAATAATTTTAAGCTCCAGTTTGAATTTGCTGTCAGTTAGTATAAGCTGCCATTCACTTTTAAATTTGCAGGGACACTGCAACGTAATACAGTTGAACAATAATTAGAACCATGTGTCGAAATGAGGAAACGATTGAGTGAAAGTTACCAGTAATAACAAAGCGAGCTGACTCCAGCATTATCTCTATTAAAAAGCACGAGGCACATTATAATATTACCAAAATTGAATAACATGTCGGTCACTGGTTGCTGATCAATTTAAAAGTTCCTTTAAACACACAGTTAACTGCAGCTGATTCTCAAATGAGAAAGTAACAAAACAGCTTGCTGTAAAAAATCTAAACTATCTTTAAGATTCTTTTCCCTTCATTAATTTCTTATTATTCTGAAAATAATATATCTGTTAAACTAGTGTGTGTTAATGACATAGTTGGGGAAACATTTTGAACGTTTTTGCTTGAAGTTCTTTTCTGTGCGTCACTAATGAAACTTTTAAGCAATTTTAAAATTGTGAAATATATTTATTTGAGTGTGTTAATATTTTCGTGAATGGTGTTGAGCATTGTGCAATCATCAGCAACCATCCCCACTTCTAAACTTTTGATGGAGGAAGGTCATCGATGGTGTAGCTGAAGGTGGTTGAGCTCAGAACACTATCTAAGGAACCTCTGCAGAGATGTCCTGGATGACTGACCTCTGACAATCACAACCATCTTCTGATGTGCCAGGTATGACTCCAATCAGAGTTTACTCCTCAATACCCATTGATTCCAGTTTTGTTTCGGCTCATGATGCCACAGTTGGTTGAATGGTGCCTTGATGTCAGGGGCTATCACTCTCATCTCACCTCTGGAATTCAGCTCTTTTGTCCATGTTTGAAGCAAGGCTGTAATGCGGTCAGGAGCTGAGTGGCCCTGGCGGAACCCACACTGGTCATTATTGAGCAGATTATTGCTGAGGAATCTCTTGATAGCACTGTTGATGACACTTTCCATGACTTTGCTAATGATTGAGAATAAATTGATGGAGCAGTAATTGGCTGGGTTGGATTGGTCCTGCGTTTTGTGTAAAGGACATACCTAGGCAATTTTCCACATTGTCAGGTAGATTCCAAAGTTGCAAAAATACTTGAAGAGCTTGGCTAGGGGAGTGGCAGGTTACAGAGCACAAATCTTCAGTATTATTGCTGAACTATTGTCAGGGCTAGTACCTCCAAACATTTTTGGTATCACGTGGAGTGAATTGAATTTACTGTAGTCTGGGTATCTGTGAAGCTGAGGACCACTGGAGGAGGTCAAGATGGATCATCCATTTGGCATTTCTGGCTGAAGCTTGCTGCGAATGCTTCAGCCTTACTTTTTGCACTGATATTTTGGACTCTTCCATCATTGAGGATGGGGGTTTTTGTGGAACCTCCTCCTCCACTGAGTTGTTTAATTATCCACCACCATTCATGGATGAATGTGGCATGACTGCAGAGCTTAGATTTGATTCATTAGTTGTGGAATCACTTAGCTTTGTCTATCACTTGCTGCTTATGCTGTTAGGCATGCAGGTTGTCCTGTTTGGTAGCTTCAGCAGGTTGACACCTCATTTTTAGGTATACCTGGTGCTGTTCCTGTCATTTCCCCTCCCCCCACCTTATCTCAGTCCCAACCCCCGGATTCAGCACCGCCCTCTTGATCTGCAATCTTCTTCCCGATCTCTCCGCCCCCACCCCCTCTCCGGCCTATCACCCTCACCTCCTTCCACCTATCGTATTCCCAGCGCCCCTCCCCCAAATTCCACCCCCCCTACCTTTTATCTAAGCCCGCTTGGCACACCAGCCTCATTCCTGAAGAAGGGCTTATGCCCGAAACGTCGATTCTCCTGCTCCTCGGATGCTGCCTCGCCTGCTGCACTTTTCCAGCACCACACTTTTCAACTGTGGTCTCCAGCATCTGCAGACCTCATTTTCTCCTAGCTGTTCCTGTCATGCCCTCCTGCATTTTCCACTGAACCAGGGCTGATCCCCTGGCTTGATGGTAATGCTTGAGTGGGGGATATGCCAGGCCATGAGGTTGCAGATTGTGCTAGAGTATGATTCTGCTTCTGTTGGTGGCCCACAACATCTCATAAGTGCTCTGTCTTGAGTTTCTGGATCTGTTCAACATGAGTCCCATTTAGCAGAGTGATTGTGCCTCACAACATTCTCAATACAAAGGAGGGACTTCATCTCCCCAACGACTGTATTGTGGTCATTCTTACTGATGCTGTCATGGACAGATGCATTTGCAGCCAGCAGATTGGTAAGGATGACATCAAGTATGTTTCTCCTGCTTGTTGGTTCCCCCACCACCTGCCACACACCCAATTTAACAGCTATGTCCTTCAGGACCCAACCAGCTCGATCAGGCTATTGCTGAGCTACTGTTGATGGTGGACATTGAAGTTCCCCACCCAGAGTACATTTTGCACCCTTGCCATCCTCAGTGCTTTTCCGGTGTGGTGATTTATCAGCTGAGAGATGGCGGCAAGTGGTAATCAACTGGAGGTTTGCCTACCATTGTTTAACCTATAGCCATGAGACTCACGGAGTCTTGAGTCAATGTTGGGGACTTCCAAAGCAGCTCCCTCCTATCTGTATACCACTGTGCTGCTACCTCTACTGGGTCCATCCTACCAGTAGAGTTCGAGGCATACATCCTGGGAGAGAACATATCCAGGGATGGTGATGGTGGTGTCTGGGACAATGCCTGTAAGATATGTTTCTGTGTGTATGTCAATGTCAGGCTGTTTCCTGACTAGTCTGTGAGACAGCTCTCCCAATGTTGGCACTCGCCTGTTAATAAGGAGGACTTTACTGGATGGACAGGGCTGTTTTGCCATTGTGTTTTTCTGGTGCCTAGGTCAATGCCAGGTGGTCCATCTGGTTTCATTTCTTTATTGAGACTTTGTAGTAATTGATACAACTGAGTGGCTTGCTATTTCAGAGGGCAATTGAGAGTCAACCACATTGCTGTAAGTCTGGAGTCACATTTCAGCCAGATTAGGTGAGGTGGCAGATTTCCTTTCCGGAAAAGTATTAGTGAACTAGATGGATTTTTCTGACAATTGACAATGGTTTCTCAGTCATCAATAGACTGTCAATTCCAGATTTCTTTTGTTGAATTCTACCATTTACCATGGTGCGTTCAAACCCAGAACATTAGTTTCTAGATTAATAATCTAGATTAATAACCACTGGGCTCATTGCCTCCCAATTATTACTGTGGGATTCTGAAGCTGTGGTTCTTTAAATATTGTGATGTCTAAGGAAGTGAGGTTTTGTCAGCTGAAGTCAAATAGCTCTAAAAGAACAGTGCCATGTGACAAGAGATTGGTTAACTCAGCAATGTTTGACATGAAATGCTCTAAATCTATGCACGCCTTTTCCTTTGTTTCCTAACTTAATGTTATAATTCTATGTGCTCTCTCTATTACAGAATATGAGTGATTACTAGACTTTACCAATAAATAACACATGTACTCAAACATAAATCAGGCACTTTTTATTTATGCACACTCTAACACACACACATACATACACACTTGCACATGAAGACATATACAAACACATCATGGTTATGAATGCACTGTATTGATTGAAGGATTTGGATGCACATCCAGTCACCACTTTACTCAGACGCTCTGTAATTTTTCTCCATAAACCTCTCCACCCAGCCACCTCCCTCTCCTCCCACTTTAAACACCCACATCTTCGACCAAGCTTTACCCGACTGCTCTAATGCCTCCTTTCTAATTATTTTTCTGCAATATGGTTTAATTAATTAAATATATCATACAAATAAATTCAAGTTGGTCTTACAATCCTCAGAGCACTAAAATAGTCTAAATATCAAATGAAGATTTGAGAGAACTCAGTTGAGGATTTTACTAATGAATGGAGAACAGACCAGCAATCTGTGAAGTATGCACTGACGTTGACAGCTTCCCCAAAAAAACAAACTATTGGTCAATTTCTCGCTGAATGAATTGAATCCGACAATTAACCACAGACTCATTTTTTTGTATTTCACCATCTGAGCGTATTTCTATTTTTTCATCTTTTTTTAAATCCAGTTTGTTAAATTTGTCACGAAGGAAATCCTTGTGATTGCATTTTTATCCATTTTTAATGCAGGTTTAAACATATGTCATTGAAACCTCCTGTCTACCTGAATTGATGAAATCAGAGGTTTGTTGGGAGGAGTTGTATTGTAAATGTAATTATATAAATGAATGTACAAATGTAAACTATGGGCAAAAGGCTTGCCGGAGAGATTTTGTACACAGTAATGGTTCTGAAAGGAATAATGTTGGAGATGGCATTAAACTTCACCCAATCTGATGATGTCATCTAAATGGGTTGAGAAATTGGGAGAATAATCTAAGAGGATGGATGTGTCATCGATATGACAATTTAGTTGTGACCAAATGCTATCATTCGCACAACCACATCTTATTAAGAATAGCTTCTTGTTTAGACTCACTTGTTCCTCTCCCATTGTAAGCCAGATGGACACAGACTTAGTTTTGAGTTGAATAAGATCTGAGGTCTTCCAGTCTTGGTAGTCTCAGTCTAAATTATTATTCTGTCTCTTGCAGCTATGTCCTAAAGTCTAATCTCAATATTTAAAATCACACACCAGGTTATAGTCCAACAGGTTTATTTGGAAGCATTAGCTTTCGGAGCACTGCTCCTTCATCAGGTGATTGTGGAGGTTAAGATCATGCTGTCAGAATTTCTAGCCAAAGGGGGCCAGTGTCATGGAGATGTGATACAGTAAACAATCTTAGATTGAAACTTTCATCTTTTATAATGAGATATGCTGGTTTCTGTTCTTTGATATGCAAATCCCAGAACTTCTTTTAAATTACATTCTCAAGAGAGCTCAGCTTTTCTAACAATAGGTGTGAAGTCCATCTGTGTCCCAATGCTATGTCAGACTGATAAAACCTCTGTATAGTTTTACATGGACTCATGCAGTTTTTCAGTAAAATAAAATCTAATTCTGCAAAAAACATTCACCCACAAGTTTATATGCGTGTGCATATAGGAGAAACAGATTGTGTGTGCATGTGAGTATGTGTGCGTGGGTGTGAGTGCACATGGTTGAGTGTGTATATATATGTGAGTATGTGTGTGTGTGTGCAAACTTCGTAAAGTGTGTGTGACAGTATGGTTGGGTATGTGTGAGAGGATATGTGTATGTTGGTGTGAGTGCGGTGGGTAATATATGTGAGAGAGCTTGGGTGTGAGGGAGGGTCTGCGTGGGTATGTAAGAATATGTCTGTGTGTGTGCATGTGTGGATGTCATGCAGTGAGGTCACCTGCAGTGTGACATGAACCCAAGTTCCCAGTTGAGGTCATTCCCATGGGCACCGACTTGGCTATCAGCTTCTGCTCAGCCACTCTGCGTTGTTGCTAAACCCGAAGTCTGCTTTGGAAGATGGTCACCCAAAGGTCCCAGGCCGAATGTCTGGTACCGCTGAAGTGTTCCCCGACTGGGAGGTAACACTCCTGTCTGTTGATTATTGTGTGGTGTCCATTCATCGTAGCAGCTGCTTGGTCTCACCAATGTACCATGCCTCAGGGTATCCTTGCCTGCAGCGTATGAGATAGACCACATTGGCCGAGTCACATGATTACTCGATGCATGCATGGCTGTAAGTATCCCCCTCCAAATCTCAATGGTGGCATGCTCATTGTGAGAACTCTCATTTATACTTCCTTGCCTTCCATTTCTGGTCTTTGTGCCCTTTCATAAAGCTATCCCAGATTCACTTAGGGATATTGGGGCGGCATGGGGCTCAGCAGTTAGCACTGCTGCCTCATAGCGCTAGAGACCCGGGTTCAGTTCCCGCCTCGGGCAACTGTCTGTGTGGAGTTTGTACATTCTCCCCGTGTCTGTGTGGGTTTCCTCCGGGTGCTCCGGTTTCCTCCCCCAGTCCAAAGATGTGCAGGTTAGGTGAACTGGCCATGCTGAATTCCCATAGTTTTAGGTGGATTAGTCAGCAGTAAATGTAGGGGGGTGGGGGTTGCTCTTTGGAGGGTCGGTGTGGACTTGTTGGGCCAAAGGGCCTATTTCCACACTGTAGGGAATCTAATCTAATCATCTATCTGTACTCCTTGAGCCTTTCCTTGCTCCCAATGGAATCTCCTTCACTAAGGACTTTATTCTTTGTCTGGCTGGCTAAATGTGGCTGGCTTTTCTCTCTTCTCCATTCTTTCCCTGACACCTCTTACCAGCTTCTTAAAGAAGGTTTATCTTTGGAGGCTGAACATGTCCTGGCGTTGTTTTCATGGTTATTCCAATCTCTCTCATCACCTTCTCGCTGCTGACTGATTGTCTGCTTCTTCTTAAATCTGTAATATTTATATAATGGTAGATTGACTTTTCTTCAAAGAAGTATTTCTTCTCGAATTTTTGACTTGTGATGGGGATCTCTGCATATGAAGACATGAACTAGGAGCTGGTCACTTGGCCCCTCAAGCCTGCTCTGTCAATTGATAAGATAATGGTGATCAGGTCACTGCATTCCAATTACCTCAGCTCCTTGTTTATCAATAACCTATATAGTTGCTATGCCATCATAGTCCTACCAGACCATAGGGGCTGCTCTCTCATTAGAGAGAAGTGATTGGTGCTGATTTAACCAGAGCACCACCAGACCTCAGGTGAGGGAAGAGGTTGAGAAGGAGAGTCATAGAGATGTACAGCACGGAAACAGACCCTTCAGTCCAACTCGTCCATGCCGACCAGATATGCCAACCCAATCTTGTCCCACCTGCCAGCACCTGACCCATATCCCTCCAAACTCTTCCCATTGATGCACCCATCCAGATGCCTTTTAAATGTTGCAATTGTACCAGCCTGCACCAGTTCCTCTGGCAGCTCATTCCATACACGTACCACCCTCTGTGTGAGAGAGTAGGTCTCTTTTATATCTTGCCCCTCTCACCCTAAACTTATGCCCTGTCGTTCTGGACTCCCCCAGCCCAGGGAAGAGACTTTGTCTATTTATCCTATCCATGCCCCTCATGGTAACCTCAACACAGTGATGGGAATTGAACCCATGCTATTGGTATCACACTGCTCTGTAAACCAATGATCCAGCTAACTGAGCTAAACCAATTCCCAACCATACTCGAATCATAGTGTTATACAGCACAGAAACAGGTCCTTCAGTCCAACTAGTCCACATAGACCAGATATCCTAAATTAATCCAGTCCCATTTGCAAGCATTTGGCCCATGTCCAGATGCCTTTTGAATGTTGTAATTGCCCCAGCCTCTGCTACCACCTCTGGTAGCTCCATTCGTGATTCAATGACATTACCATTGCTGAATCTCCCACTAATGACATTGTGGCTGTAAACATTGACCAGAAATCAAACTAGACCAGTCACATAACTTTTGTAACCACAATAGTGGCTCGGAATTCTGTGGTGAGTAACTCAGTCCCTCCCTCCGAATGCTTATCTACAAGACACAAGTCCTGATGAAAGGTTCCAACCTGAAACATTGACTCACCTCCTCTTCTGACCTGCTGTGCGTTATACAGCTCCACACTTTATCCATTCTGACTCTCCAGCAACTGCTGAACTCACTATCCGCAAGTCAGCTTGTCCACTTGCTTGGATCGGCACAGCTCCAAGCACACACTGAGCTCAACATTATCCAAGACAAAGCAACCTACTCGATTGGTACCCCATCCATGATCATCAACATGCACTCCATTCAACACAAATTCACAATGCAGTAATATGTGTAATCTATGTAGTTAGTCACTAAGGGGTCTTCAATAGCACCTTCCAAACCTGCAAACTGTACTTCCTCGTAGGGCAGCAGATGCCTGGGATCACTATAACACCTTCAAACCACTCACCATCCTGACTTCAAACTATATCACCATTTCTTCACTGTCACGGGGTCAAGATCATGGAATTTGCTCCCCATGCTGCTCTGTGTGCAGTTTTAGTTTCCTTATTTAGGGAAGGATGTAAATGCATTGAAGATGAATCGAAGGAGGTATATCAGATTGACTCCTGGAATAAGCAAGTTTTCACATGAGAATGAGTGGGCTTGTTTCTGCTGAGGTTTAGAAGAGTGAGGAGTTACTTGCGGTGCCTACAATTTTGAGTCGTCTTGACAAAGTGGACGTGGAAAGGATGTCTCCTCCTGCTGGTTAGTCTAAAGCTAAGGAGCACTGATTTAAAATTAGAGGTTTGCTGCTCAGAGCAGAGCTGAGGAGAATTCTTTGAGGGCTGTGAGATTTTGGAACTTGCTCTGCCTCTGGAACCAGGGAGGCAGGGTCATTGACTATCATTAATGTGGATGTGCATAGAATTTTGCTAGGCAAGGGAATCAAGAGTAATAATGAAGTGGATAAGAATGTGGAAGTTGAAACACAAACAAATCAGCCATAATCTTATTGAATGGCAATGCAGAGTCAAGGGACTGATGGCTGTCTTTCTGTTCCAATTTGATATGGTCATAAATAAACTTGAATATTTCAACCAGGACTCCCCAAACAGAAGGTTCATAAGGTGAGGCTTAGGGGTTGTTAACAACGGACTCTCATAGAGTTTAGACTGATTTCTGACAGCCATGAATCCTCTTTACATCCATGTGTTTTCCATGGTGGGCCTAATCTAATGGACCACCAGATTTCTGCTTCAAAAAAGACCTGTAAAATAGTTGGTGTTAGGTTTTGTTTGTAGAAAGCCTATTTCTTCAGAAATCATGTCGTATCAGTAATTGTGATCATAATGCATTAATACTCAGAATTGTGTCAAAAGATTGTCCTTGGGATGTGACTGTCACTGGTAAGGCTAGAACATATTGCTCATTCCTAATTTCCCTGTGAACAGTTAAGATTTGACCACTGTTGTGTTGCTGTTGGTCTGGATTCACATTTGGCCAGACTAGGTAAGGATTGACAATTCCCTTCCCTGAAGGACAGCTGTGAACCGGGGAGGGTTTTTACAATAATCGTCAGTGGCTACATGCTCACCATTAGGCTAGCTTTTAATTCCAGACTTGATTTATTGAAATATAATTATTTCACCCGCCTTAATGAGATTTGAACGCAGTTCCTTGAAAGAGGAGTTGCAGGTAGTTAGGATAGTGAAGAAGGCATTTGGTATGCTTTCCTTTATTGGTCAGAGTATTGAGTACAGGAGTTGGGAGGTTATGTTGCGGCTGTACAGGACATTGGTTAGGTCGCTTTGGAATATTGTGTACAATTCTGGTTTCCCTCCTTTTGGAAGGATGTTGTGAAACTTGAAAGGATACAGAAAAGATTTACAAGGATGTTGCCAGAGTTGGAGGATTTGAGCTCTAGGGAGAGGCTGAATAGTCTGGGGCTCTATTCCCTGGAGAGTCAGAGCCTGCAGGGTGACCTTATAGAGGTTTATAAAATCATGAGGGGCATGGATAAGGTAAATAGACAAGGTCTTTCCCCTGGGGTGAGGGAGTCCAAAACTAGAGGACGTAGGGCATTCCTGATGAAGAGCTTAGACTCGAAACGTCAACTCTCCTGCTCCTCAGATTCTGTCTGACCGGCTGTGCTTTTCCAGCATCACACTTTTTGGCTCTGATCTTCAGCATATGCAGTCCTCACTTTCCCCTCGAGAGCATAGGTTTAGAGTGAGAGGAGAAAAATTTAAAAGGACCTAAGGGACAACTTTTTCACACAGAGGGTGGTGCGTGTACGGAATGAGCTGCCAGAGGAAGTGATGGAGGCTGGTACAATTGCAACATTTAAAAGGCATGTGAATAGGAAGGGTTTAGAGGGATATGGACCAAGTGCTGGCAAATGGGACTAGATTAGGTTGGGATATCTGGTCGGCATGGACGAGTCGGACTGAAGGGTCTGTTTCCGTGCTGTAAACCTCCATGACTCTATGACTCCATTAGTCTGGGGTTCTGGTTTACTCATCTAATGACATTATCACTACACCACTATCTCCTCTATTGTATTAATAATGAGTATCCTGTTATATCAATTTTCAGAGAGCTATTACATTAATAATCAATGTCCCATTTAAGATTCAGAATACCCTTACATTCATAATTTGATTCCATTATATTGATAATCAGGGTGTAATTAATAATAATATTCCAATTGCTTTAAGAATTAGCTCCTCAGTGTTTCAAAAGTAAGTAAATTATTGGATTTAATAATCAGGATGTGAGAATATTAATTATCAGAAGTATTTATGAAAGTGTTGGTCATAAATTAACAGACCATATTGACGAAATAATGTAAGTTAAAACTTCATGACTTGCATTAAAAATGTAAACTTGGCAAATTGATTAGAAAAATCCAGTTCATAATTGTTATTCCTGATCTTTAAAGTAGGAAAATTAGTTTGGAATAATTTTACATTGCAGATATTTTTAGAAAAAGTCATCTGTATTTAAAGTGTAAAAGGGAAAATCACTGACGATGAAGGACACCAATTCAACTGGGACAACGTTATGATAGTAGGAAAGGCAAAACAAAGACAAGCTCAGAAATTCCTGGAGGCCTGGTATTCATCCACTGGTGCCATAAACAAACATGTTGAAATAGACTCCCTCTACAAACCACTACAGTACAAAACTGGAAATAGGTCCACCCACCATGAGAGACAGAATCTGGGCAGATCACAACAACAGTGCTTTCACCTAAAGGCTACACATCACTGAAGATGTCACCCAGCAGGGGGACGGAACATTTGGGAAAAAAAATCAACTGGCTCAGCAAACTGACCAACAACTCCAACCACAACCCAAGCTACAGATCTTCACAAAAAAGATAAAAATCAATTTGAGAAGGTCTTGTGGCACACTGGGTAGTGTTCCTTCCTTGGAGCCTGAAGCTCCAGCATTGATGACCAAGGCTAATACATTCATAACAAGTCCAAAGTGGCTCAACACATGTCAATGACAGGCATTAAGAGTGAGACGGATTCTTGATCAGCCATGTGGTAGCAAGAAAATTGGAGTCTCTACTATTATCACTCTTGCTCAACAAATAAATGAAGTGCATGTTGATGCAGCAATTCAGACTCCTTTGGGTGCCAGTTGGCACAGTTATCAGGATGGCTGATGTGGATGGGATGGGTGCCAACAGCAGGGAGTTTAATCCCTGCTCTGGCTTGTTGGATTTGGGCTTCCTAGCCCTACCCATAGTGGAGGTGATGACATTACAGACCCACCTTTGGTGAGAGAACCGAAGAAGAAATTCAGTCCATAAATTGCTTTTCAATGAGGAAAAGATATTCCATGTTCACAACATGACCGCTACAGTAATCCTTCAAGTCAAATTAATGTGAATGTGGAAAAGAACCCATTCATTTCCTCAGAGCAGGAAGAGTGGGAGGACGTAATGACACAAGTCCTGGGCACAGCAGGACATTTATGGACCACTTCAGCACGGTGACAGGATTGTTCTGTTCGGCAAAGATTGATTCTTCTTCATGAAGGAAGAACATTTTCTATACCTTTTATAATTTTGAAACCACAATCAAATTTTTAATTCATTCATGAAATGAGGGCATCGCTGGCTAGGCATGTATTTATTGCGCATTCCCCTAATTGCCCAGAGAGCACTTAAGAGTCAACCACATTGCTGCAGATCTGGAGTCACATGTAAGCGCAGACCACATAAGAATGGCAGTTTCCTTCCCTGAAGGATATTAATGAGCCAGATGGACCTTTTTGACAATCGACAATGGTTTCATGGTTACCATTAGACTCTTATTTCCAGACTTATTTTTATTGAATTTATTGAATGCCATGATGGGATTCGAACCCAGTCCTCAGAATATTAGCTGAGTTTCTGGATTAATACCTTAACAATAATATGACTAGGCCATTGCCTTCACCTCTCCGATGTGATTTTAATTAATTGTAAGCAAATAGCCGCATTCATAGAGAATGTCAGTGCCTTATCTATTTTAGATTAAGCTTCTTTATTACATTAATACAACTGCTGTGAACTAATGGTTCTGCTCAGCTGCAAGTGGTTTATTTGTGGGAAGCAACCAGATTAATGTGATTATTAATATGTATGTCTGTCAGTAGACCTTTAAGGGACATGCTCATGATGCCATCACTGCTTCATAGTCATGTGACCTGACAGCATAAAAGTCTCATATTCCATCTTATCTCGGATCACTTGAAACATGATATTCTGTGGTAAACTGGTAGCAAAATATCAGTGCAGACACTTTTCTGGCTGAGGAACGTAATATTTGTATGTAATACTTGTAATAAATGCCTGATTGATTTTTTCAGTACCATGATACCCATACCGAGTTTCTTATATCAGGGGAGATACCTAAATTAGCATGTTTACATAAAACACCCTGTCGGAGCAAACACACACCAATCACCAGTCAATATATTTATTTCCTACCATCCTACAAACAATGTACAACAGGTGTGTACAATGAGAATTAGAGGTGAAATTAGATTTTTGGCAGCACTGTTATCTGCCTGGTTGGATAAATGAAGCTTCACAAAAGGCTTCTAATGCTGTATAATTATCTTTACATTTTGCTATACAATACACTCAGTTCTTCTATAATGTGATGGTTGCACTCTCGTGCAACCCTGAGTTACAGAAAAATCGCACTTCAGAAACAGCATTTAAAGTGTTGATGCTGTAATTGCCTTCCAGCCAACACATGTTTGCAAAGTCCGTACTGTAGAAACAACATCCCCAATTTGTCAATCACGTTACTGCGAATCCACATTGACAAAACATGGGTTATAACAGAACAACCTGTACCCTAAATAAATCCTAAAGCTGTTTGCCAAATATAATTTTGTTAAAATCACATCCCCTTTAACTGCATCAAATCATGATATCACAGAGCAAATCTGTCTTCTAACCTCCATCACAGCGAGATCAAACATTGCAAAGGGTTTCTGAACTGAATGTATTTGAGCCAGGAGGCTATACAATCAGCTTCAGTGAAGGAAACCAAGCTGAACCAGGGCTTACCCACTGGCTACTCTATCTCAGCCTGGGTGTGACTGGCTGAAGGATTGGAACATGTTTACTTTGTAAAGGCACAGTGAACCATGGCAATGTCACAAACCCTTGGATTCAGTTAAAGTTTAAAAAGTTTGTCTCAACATGATTAAATTGTGAAGAACATTCTGAAGTGGGAGGGTGAACAGCCAGCAGTCGTGGTACAGGTCAGTACCAATGACATGCGTAAACAATGAAATGAGGTCCTAAAACAGGAATTTCGAGAGTCAGGGTGGTAGATTATAACCTTAGCGGTAGACAACTAAGGTTATAATCTCCGGATTACTTCCAGTGTTTACTGAGTGTGGGAGTAGAAAGATAAGAAACATGTGGCTAAAGGAGTGGTGTAGGAGGGAGGGCTTTAGATCTTTAGATCATTGGGACAGATTCTGGGGTAGGTGGGGCCTGTACAAGTACCTGAACCGAAATGGGCCCAAGATCCTTGCTGGGAGATTTGCTCATGCTTTTGGGGAAGTTTTCAATTGATCTGGCAGGGGGTAGGGGCACAAAGTAAACATAAATTCAGGAAACACTTCACTCGTTGAGCTGAACTGTGGCATCACAGAGCCAGCCTTACTCTCACACTGAGCAGCACAGTGAAGTCAGACATCAGCTCAGGAACTGGGTACGCCTGAGGCAGGAGTCTGCACTATCAGTTTAACAGAGAGAAATTAAACTGCACAGTCTTAATAGTGAGAGGAAGACTTGAGGATCAGAATAGGTTTACTTTGTGAAAGAAACGTGACCAATGGCAATGCCATTAGATTAGATTACATTACAGTGTAATGTAATCTTCGGCCCAACAAGTCCACACCGACCCGCCAAAGCGCAACCCACCCATACCCCTACATTTACCCCTTACCTAACACTACGGGCAATTTAGCATGGCCAATTCACCTGACCTGCACATCTTTGGACTGTGGGAGGAAACCGGAGCACCCGGAGGAAACCCACGCAGACACGGGGAGAACGTGCAAACTCCACACAGTCAGTCGCCTGAGTCGGGAATTGAACCCGGGTTAGACAAAGGGTTAGACAAAAGGCTGTGGACGTTGAATAGTTTGTCTTGGTTATCTTGTCTGACAATTTGTAAATGTCATAATGAGCTATTTGTTCAGTATAACAGCATCAGAATACTGATGTTGGGTGTGGTAGATTGGCTGAAGTTGCTGTAAATTCTCAGTACTGCTCATACATCATAGGGCCTTGAAGCCTGCTTATTGATAATGGTTATGCAATCCTCCCTCAGGTGTGTCCCAGTTGCTCCACTCGTATGATTGGTGTTCATTCCCCATCCTATAAATGTATACAACTATTTTATGTCATTTGTAGGAGGAGGCAAAAACTCCTGTGGCTGTCTCTTGATTGTGTTTGTTGTTTCCTGGAATGTGCTCACATGGAAATCTGTTCTAACATTCAAACGCAGTAATGCATTGTACCCCAAATGAAGCCAAAAAGGTAATTATCAAAGACTGTTTCAAAGGTGGGGCCCGTTACACTGGATAAGTCAAATTGTAACATCATGTAGTAAGCCTTATCCTCAGATTGGAATGAATCCCAATGAAATCAAGCATTGCAATATTTTTACAAAGTGGTTAAGATTGAAGTGGAAGGCTGTACTATCAATCTAATTGAAGCAAATAGGGCTGCACAGATCAACTTCTCATTTCTGATCAATTTAGGACTGAATGTGGATTACTCAGAGCTCTGAACAAGTTACTCTGATCTCTGGCTTGTAACCGACTTGGTTACATTTCTGCATTCTAGCTCATTCTGCCTTTGTGACTTAAACAAAACATAATGCCGTTTGCTCAAAATGTTCGTCCATACGAGGCCCTTTAACTGGTTGGGGCACGTCTCACCTTCACACTAAGCATTATAGTAGGATAAGAAAGTTTCAGTGATGGAACTAGAACCACACTGACTCTTGCTCTCTGGTGGATCCCTTTGGGGTGAACACAGGCATGAAGACATTCTGAACAGCTTTGCTTTGTGCTGGGAGCAGGAAGAAAGGAAATACAGAGTAACCTCGATTATCCGAACGAGATGGGTGGGCACTATATCATTTGGATAATTGATTATTCAGTTAATTGATTTCCTCTGGGGCTCGGAGTTTGCTGTGAAATCTGCTCCCCGTTGAGGAGACTAGACAGCAGCACACTGCTTGTGAACCCCAATCCCCTGCCCGTTGCCCAACCCCATCCTCCCCTATACACACACACACAAACACACACACACACACCCTTTTAACTTGAACTTTTTGACACGTTCCACCTCAGTCCTGTACAGGACAATGTTGGTGAGATTATCTGGGGAAGGGGGGGTTTAGTGTTCACCCCTATGTAGAACTCCAGGGAAAGTGTGGGGGAGAGAGAGGTCAGGAGGTCAGTCATTTGGAGACGATGCCTGGACTATCCACCACTGTATTTGGCAGCGTTTCAGTGAGCCGAGTTCATTTTTAATCATTGTACCTGTAATCAAAAGACGCGATCAGGGTTGAAACAGCTCTTTGATGCAATGTTTCTATCGGGACCTTGAGATACCGTTCAGATAATCTGAAATTCGGATAATTGATATTCAGAAAATCGAGGTTTCTCTGTATTGCCAACCATCTGACTCTCAGAAGGCTGCTGCTGAGAAAGGTTTGTTTAAACATACAACTGAGAGCTTTCGTATTGAGACCACTGATTGGTGTTGAGTGTAGCTTTTTGGGAAAGAATGAAATGACCAAGTACCGAGTCTGAGAGAAAGGGAGTAAGGAAGTAAAAATTGGATTCTCAAATTATCCACCAACGCAGCTCAGAGTTAGAATGAAGAGCAGAACTTTGAAATGGTTCTTCAGATCAGATGTTGGACCTGGCTTGAGAAAAAAAAAACTTGCAAAGTGTTGAGAACTTTGTCAATTATCCAACTCCAGAAGTACTGGAATATTTTGCCTTTACTACCAAACTACTCCAGCAAGGAACACAAGGCAATTAGTTTGTGTCCAACCAGAGTTTATTGGTTAAGTAGTTTTGCAATAGGAGGCGAGAGGTATAAAATAACTTTATTCTTGTTTCAATGCAATATTTTCTGTATCTAATTTCTTCTGCTGTCACAAGTACATATTCGGTGCCAGGATGAATGAGACGAAATGGAGTTTTGATCAAACTACTCAGGAATGAGAAACAAAGCAACAAAGGCAATTGAATTTAACATGCAAGGGAACGAATTCTGACTAAAACTGATCATGACCAGTTGAGGTACCAAATGCAGTGCAATGCAGCTAGAGGTTCTCCTATTGTCATTGCTCTGTGTCCCACCCTTGTCTCAGTTCCAGCTGTACACACTTTAATTGGTTTGTTATTTGATGGTCAGTGACTGCCCTCCCACAGAGCTTTCTAACTGAAAACCGAAAGAACTGCAGACGCTGGAAATCAGAAACAAAATCCGAAATTGCTGGAAAAGCTCAGCAGGTCTGGCAGCATCTGTGGAGTGAAATCAGAGTTAGTGTTTCAGGTCGATGTTTTGTTTCCTCAGGCCTTTCCAAATGCCTTGTTGCAGAGACTAGTTGAGGAAAAGTTGGACAAATAATCAAAGGTTGTGAAACTTGTTGGTTAGACTTCAGGGCAGTAACATTCTTCAGTGGGTTAGCTTGCCTAGTAGCTTTCTCATTACAGTTGAGCCTGATATTGGGTGACCATGTGCTTTCTTTTGTCTGCACCCTGCCCTTTGTCTTCTCACCCCACAACGTGAGCACATGGCCATTCCTTATTTTTTTGCATATTAACTTTTAATTCTAATCTGCTTTCCACACCTAACCTGGTTCTCAAAACAGTTCGGCCCCATCTGACCTGATTCTACTTCAGGAAGTAAAACCTAAAATAAAAGTTCAGGTGGACATAAAAAGATGAGGTTTGAACCCCAGCAATAACATTTTTCCTGTTTTTCCCTTGTTACAATTTTGGTAAACATATGGTGTATCGATTTTCAAATTAGATCTAATTGTAATAGCTGTGATTGTCACGGGCTGAAATGATTTTTGAAAAAGGACAAATACAGATATGAAAAGACTTGTGATCATTTGACTACAGATTAAGGCAAGTCTGGGAAGACAGGTGGAATAAGAATAAAGAAAACTGGCTGCATTAGGAATACTATGCTATCTAAAGATTGCTAGGCGAAAGTGGGTACTGCAGATGCTGGTGAGTAGAGTCAAGATTAGAGTGGTGCTGGAAAAACACAGCAGGTCAGCAGCGTCCAAGGAGCAGGAACATCGACGTTTTGGGCAAAAAGCCCTTCATCAGGAATTGGATGCTGCCTGACCTGCAGTGCTTTTCCAGCACCACTCTAACCTTGTATCTAAAGATTGCACTGAGTCCGTGTTAAGGAATGATTTGGAGATGCTGGTGTTGGACTGGGGTGCACAAAGTTAAAAATCACACAACACCAGGTTCCAATTAAACCTGTTGGACTATAACCTGGTGTTGTGTGATTTTTAACTCAATGTTAAGGAAACTTGCATCTCCTGTTTAATTCACACTTGTATGATCAGTTACAGATATTGGACATCAAAGGATAACCTGCACTTGTCAGTTTGGAAGGACAAAGCAGCAGTCTCAGGAATGTGCAAATGTATCTGCATCAACAGTAATTTTGAGCAGCAAATGAAAGAGTTAGAAATATGAACTGATAACAGCAAGGCTACTGAAAACTTCTCTCTCTGCTTTTCTCAACCTCAAAACTAGCACCTGTTAAAAAAGGCAACTTGAAAAATTGACAAATGATGAAACAGAAAAATAGGTAAATAATCAGGATACAGATTATTTTTACAACTTAAAGATTCTAAGACCTTTAAGCAGAAGTTGCCTTTTCCAACTATCCCGACCATGTTGCCCTCCCCAACCCACACATGCTTATTTTTAAACATATTACTTGTGTTTGCCTGTGTGTTTGATGTATTTTTATTATTGGTGGCAGGGGATCAGTTATACAGTCATACAGCACAGAAACAGACCCTTTGGTCCAACCAGACCATGCAGACCAAAATCCAAAGGAAACTAATCCCACCTGCCTGCTCCTGGCCCATCTCTCTCCAAATCTAATGTAAATTCTTTATTTCCACTCAAGAAATCTTGTAATTTAGATCTAGTCAATTACTATTTGAAGTATGAGAGCATGCTAAAAAAAAGAAGCAGAAATATTTGTTGAACCTAACTCAAAATACGTGTTTCCACAGAGCAGCCACCCTCCATGATGGAAGTTTGCATGATTAAAAGTCCTCCAGATGTTGTTATAGAGCAACTATCTACTTCAATGGGGAGGAATTCCTTTGCTAAAGCCTTTTAGAAAATTAAGGGTCTTCCAGATATGACAACCACCTAGATTAACCAGAACAACATCTTCTGCAGAGTACATTTCAGGAGTCTACTTAGATTTTGCAGGCATCTATGACAGATGTATCTACTTGACGATCCTGATCCATTCACCTAATTTCTTCAGTTTTGTTGAGCAAGCGGATGGGGATGAGCGAATGGGAGAATGGGAGAAGATTGAATGTCAACGTTTTACATTAAATTGTCTTAATTTTGAAAAGTCCATACATTGCATGGTTAGTCATGTAAAATAAATTTAATTAATTCATTGTATTAGATATTTCTGAAAATTGTCAAATCTCTTCTTCCAAGGAAAGGACAAAATTATCCCAAGGAAAAGCAGTAGTTGGCACAGTTGTTATTAAAAAGAAAGTGTCAGAGGTGATGCTAGTCTGAGGTAAAGTCAGAAAAAAATATATTCAGCTATTAGTTCATAATTATTGAAGATGACTGCTAATAGGAAATTGTTCCACTGAGATTGAACTTCCTTTCTGCTTGCGAGACTACCAGAAATGGAAGACATTCATCAAAGAAAGGGAACATTCTGATGATGATTACCACGTGCAAAGTAACCTATCCATTTCTTTTGTGTAGGAAGAATACACTGGGAGGTTTAGTGTGATGACACAAGGCTTTAGTAGGCCAGGACATTCCTATAGCAATACATTATGACATAGTGGCTGGATATGGTACCAAGTGCACACTAACTGACACTGAATCTAAAAGGAATGGCAGAAAAAGGATTCCCAAACTATTTATGAAGCACTTCTCAAATCTCATAGAGGTAAAGAATGCAACTTTCCATAATTGGTGACTGATTCAGGGAAAAAGCCACACTGGTCTGTTTTAGATGATGCATTTGATTACAATAATTCAGTTGCATAAACAATTGGCTTAGCATAAATATAAGTTTGAATGTTGACTTAAACAAACTACAGAAATCCCTAGACAGTGGGATTTAACCAGTGCTGAACTGGAAATAATAAGCAACAACTCATGCAACCAAAACAGATTTTTTTTCCTTTTTTCTTCTCTTCTTCTTCATTTCTCATTTTCTTTTCTCTTTTTTCCAGTTTTTTACTTACATTATGGGGAGAGCTCAGTCGCGGAGGTGACGGCATCAGTGTCCAAAGTGTGGCAGCAGCTGCGGTCAGGAGTGGGACATTGGCATTCGGCAACAAGGTGGCTGGTGAGCCCAGGTAGGACTGTGGCAGTGGGCAGTGAGGAGGTTCAAGCCCACCAAGGGGAAGAGAGAAATTGAGCCCAGCACAGGGGAGAGACAGTTCGAGCCCAGTCCAGGGGAGACATTGAGCGCAGTGTGTGGGGGGCAGAGAACAGGCCCAGTGCAGGGGACAGAATGGGCCCAGCATGCAGGACACATCAAGCCCTCATGGGGGAATCCCAGCATGGGGAGTCTGCAGGCCCATGGCTTAAGAACAAATATAATGCTGAACTTTTAACTTTCTTTCTTTATTTTTCTACTTTATACTAAGATGAACTGTAATGTTGAATTTTTAACCTATTTTTAAATTTTTCTACTCTATACCTAAGATTTTGTATCTAGTTACCTTTGAACCTAAGACGTAAACTTTTCATTGCACAGTTTTCACTATGCCCCTGTACTTGAGCACACATGACAATAAAGCTTAATTCTAATTCTAATGTAGCAATGAAGAGTTGCAGCTATTAGTGTTTAGGAATGAACATAGAACATAGAATAGTACAGCGCCACAGGTCAACCAACCTCCATACCCTTCATTTTACTATCATCCTTGTGCCTATTCAAGAGTTGCTTAAATGTCCCCAATGTATCTGACTCGACTACCACTGCTGGCAGTGCATTCCATCACCCAATAAAGAACCAATCTCTGACATCTCTCCTAAACCTTCCTCCAATCACCTTAAAATTATTCACCTTTGTGATAGCCATTTCTTCCCTGGAAAAACATCCTCGACTATTCACTCTACCTATAACTCTCATCATCTTGTACATCTCTATCAAGTTGCCTCTCATCCTTCTTCACTCCAATAAGAAAAGCCCTACCTCCCTCAACCTTTCTTCATAAGACATTCCTTCCAGTCCAGGAAGCATCCTGGTAAAACTCCTCTGCACCCTCTCTAAAGCTTCCACATCCTTCCTATAATGAGGCGTTCAGAACTGAACACAATATTTCAAGTGTGGTCTAACCAGGACTGAATAGAGCTGCAGCAAGACATTGCAGCTCTTAAACTCAATCTCCCTGCTAGTGAACGCCAACATACCATATGCCTTCTCAACAACCCTGTCAACTTGGGTGGCAACTTTGAGGGATCCATGGACATGGACCCTAAGATTGCTCTGTTCCTCCACACTGCCAAGAATCTTGTCTTGAACCCTCCTTTATTCTGCATTCAAATTTGACCTTCCAAAATGATTCACTTCACACTTTTCCAGGTTGAACTCCATCTGCCACTTGTCAGCCCAGTTCTGCATCCTGTCAAAGCCTTGTTGCAACCTAGAACAGCCCTCTACACTATCCACAACTCCACCAATCTTAGTGTCATCAGCAAACTTATGAACCAGCAAATCTTTCACTTCCTTGTCATTTATAAAGATCACCAAGAGTAGAGGTCCCAGAACTCTATGGAATGCAAGTGGTCACCGAGCTCTAGGTTGAATACTTTCCATCTACCACCACCCTCTGTCTTCCATGGGCCAGCCGATTCTGTATCCAGACAGCCAAATTTCTCTGTATCCCATACCTCCTTACTTTTTGAATGAGCCTACCATGGAGAACGTTATCAAAAGCCTTGCTAAAATTCATGCACACCACATCCACTGCTCCACCTTCATCAATGTGTTTTGTCACATCCTCAAAGAATTCAATAAGACTTGTGACGCATGACCTGCCCTTCACAAAGCCATGTTGACTATTTCTAATCAAACTATGGTTTTCCAAGTAATCATAAATCCTGTCTCTCAGAATCCTCTCCAATAATTTGCCCACCACACATGTAAGACTGACTGGTCTATACTTCCCAGGATTATCCCTATTCTCTTTCTTGAAGAAGGGAATAACATATGCTACCCTCTAATCATCTGGTGGTGTGAAGTTGCATTGAATGGTCTTATTCTTCTATAATTACCATTTGGTTTAAAACATTTAGTGTAGCAGCAGACTTTGCTTTCTGTCTTTCTCCCTCTATTTATTCCAAATGTGGAAGCTACTTAACCTGATGCACTGTCATGGATCTCCTAAACTATCCATTTGCCTTTCTCCATAATGATGGATCAGAACCCCAAAGCACAATGCGGTACCTTTTAAAAATGTTATTGTACTTTTTTTTAAAGAGACTATTACAGAGCCAAAAAAAGTGTATGCAAATCCATAATGGTCTGACAAATGTCTGAGTGGGGGACATTTAAAGTCAAGTCTAGAATTTCAGGGAAAATTTAAACAAAGAGAGAGATATGGAACAGAAAGGAGTAACAGTTAGCCTTGGGAAAAGCTGATGGGCAGAGAGATCTGGGAGAGCAGGTGCATTGTACCCTGAAGGTTGCTGCACAGGTGGATAGAGTGGTCAAGAAGGCATATGGTATGCTTGCCTTCATCGGACGGGGTATTGAGTATAAGAGCTGGCAAGTCATGTTAAAATTGTACGAGATATTGGTTCGGCCGCATTTGGAATACTGTGTACAGTTCTGGTCGCCACATTACCAAAAGGATGTGCACACTTTGGAGAGGGTGCAGAGAAGATCTATGAGGATGTTGCCTGGTATGGAAGGTGCTAGCTATGAAGAAAGGTTGAGTAGGTTAGGTTTATTTTCACTAGAAAAAAGGAGATTGAGGGGGGACCTGATTGAGAATTACAAAATCATGAAGGGTATAGACAGGGTGGATAGAGACAAGCTTTTTCCCAGGGTGAAAGATTCAATAACGAGAGGTCACGCTTTCAAGGTGAGAGGTGGAAAGTTTAAGGGGGATACACGCGGCAAGTACTTCACACAGAGGGTGGTGGGCATTTGGAACACGTTGCCAGCAGAGGTGGTAGAGGTAGACACGGTAGATTAATTTAAGATGCGTCTGGATAAATGCATGAGTAGGTGGGTAGCAGAGGGATACAGATGCTTAGGAATTGACCGACAGATTTAGACAGTACATTTGGCTTGGAGGGCCGAAGGGCCTGTTCCTGGGCTGTAAAGTTTTATTGTTCTTTGTTCTTTGTACCCCATCCTGGGAAAAAGCCACCCCTTACAAACATTATATTTATACTTTTCCCTTCCAGGAAAATATTAATAAAAAGATTAAAAATTGTCTGCTAACCTGGTCTATGTGTGCCAGTGGAAGGTGTGCTGGTGGAAGGTGTGTTAATGAACTGAGGTCTGTGTGTATTAGTTTTACTTTGAGTGTGCTGCGATAGTCACAGTCAAAGAACCTTAGACACCCTTTCACTGCAGGTAAAAAAGACATTTATTACTCTGAGTGCTAGGATACAAGTAACTAATAGGCCAAGCAGAAGGAAACAGGGCATGAAAGATCTCTCACTGAATGCTATCAACCAACCATTGTCAAAGTGAAACAGGATTTCAGCTGATATACAAAACTGACTGTTCAACTAACAACAGTCCACGAGACATACTTCATAAACAGTCCAAACAGACCTTCTAGTTGTCACTTGAATTAATACTGTAATCAGTGTTCAATAATCAAAATCTTATAACATTAGTGGGCGGCATGGTGGCACAGTGGTTAGCACTGCTGCCTCACAGCGCCAGAGACCCGGGCGGGTGCTCCGGTTTCCTCCCACAGTCCAAAGATGTGCAGGTCAGGTGAATTGGCCATACTAAATTGCCCGTAGTGTTAGGTAAGGGGTAAATGTAGGGGTATGGGTGGGTTTCGCTTCGGCGGGTTGGTGTGGACTTGGTGGGCTGAAGGGCCTGTTTCCACACTGTAATCTAAACCAAACCACATTAGTAATGCGAATGCTGTTACAAGAATAAGACCACAAGATACATTCAGTCCATTGAATCTGTTCCACCATTCGATCATGGTGGATATGTTTCTCAATCCCATTCTCCTGTCTTCTCCGCATAACCCTTGATCCACTTACTAAACAAGAACCTATCATCATAGGACATAGATTGTACAGTACTGGAAAGGGCCCTTTGGCCCATGATGTTGTGCCAAACATGATGCCAAATTAAAGTAAACGTTAAAGTAAATCTAATCTAAAAGTCCCTGAAACGCCTCCATCGTATCTGTCTCCACCACTTCCCCAGTGTCCAAGTACATGAATAATCCACTATTTCATTCACTAGCGATCTATTGCATCAAATCTGTGGACTTTGATATATTAATCAGAGCCCTATGACATTAATAACCAGGATCCTAGTATGTTAATAATGAGGTTTTTGATTAGATTCCCTCCAGTGTGGAAATAGGCCCTTTGGCCCAACAGGTCTGCACTGACCCTTCAAGGAGTACCCACCCAGACTCATTTCCCTCTGACTAATGCACTTAACATTATGGGCAACTTAGCATGGTCAATTCACCCAACCTGCATGTCTTTGGACTGTGGAAGGAAACCAGAGCACCCGGGGGAAACAAACGCAGACATGGGGAAAATGTGCAAACTCCAAACAGACGATCGCCCGAGGTGGGAATTGAACCGGGGTCCCTGGTGCTGTGAGGCAGCTGTGCTAACCACTGAGCCACCGTCCTGCCCTGCATCTATAATAAGTTTCTACTGCATCTATAATAAGAGTCCTATTATTTTATAATTCAGGATGTTGCTACACACCATGTATTTTCATCAATGGCCTCACACTCAACTCCTGCTCTCCACCCCTCCTCAGTCAAGAACTAAAGCTTCCCCCTCCCCACTCAATAACTGAAGCCTCCCTCCACCCTCCTTCTCACTCCTTTGCCTCACACACCCCACACATATTCACATACAAATTCTCATTTTTCATTTTGGGGTCACATAAAGTCCCAGGCATTAAAATGGAATCACACCAAGAGAATGCAGTTCCTCACATCAACTCCTGTCTCTTGAATTAAGAGTCAGGGTTAAAACCACATTTTCTTCAGAAGGTGCTAACACTTCCTGAATGCCATTTTTGTTTTCTACTGAATAACATTAAGTTGATTTTTGACCCCTCTCATTTTTCAATTTTATTAATGTCCTATTGATATTGATATCCTGTTAGGCTCTTTCCTTCTTATGGGGATTAAAACACATCATTCTGCCCTAAAGCTGCTTCTTCAGATTCATGACTGCTTCAAGTTAAGAAATCTGTCTCTGATGTTAGTTATAGTTGTACTAGGAGTACTAGCCTAGGTTCGGAATCCATTTTTAATTGCTACGGAAATGGGAAAGAAAGGTTGCCCAGGAGATATAATACTTTTTTAAGATCTACTTTTCCTCATCAATCTATTCAGAGATGTTGTTACCCACCTCTGAAGCAGATGGGATTTGGACCTGTGTCTCTTAATCCAGGGGTAAGGACATTACCGCTGCACCTCAAGAGGGCCCTTGATAGAATTTTTTTAACCTATTTTTCTAACCAATCTGTTCATAGATTTTATTGCGCACTTCTGGAGTAGGTAGGACTTGAACCCAGGTATCTGGACTCAGCAGTAGGGGCACAACCACTGTGTCACAGAAGGGCCCTTGGGAGATATAATCAAACATGCACTGTAGACCTCACACCATTTTTTTAAAAATCAATCATTGAAACAATGTCTAGTTCTATCTGTCACTGAATAGCACTGGATGTGGCAGCCAGAATGACTAAGGCTAATTCCCTTGAACTCATCTGCAACACCATTGGCTGTAGTAACATTGAGCTAGGAACTAAATAAGTTCACAAGTGTTCCTTTCCTTAACTTTGCACCACATCCCATTTTTGCTGTCACTCTTGTATTCACAGGTCTGTATAGGCTCCAGGCCCAGTGACACCTCTCACCTTGTTCTTTGAAACTCAGCAAGGCTTCCTATCTCTGCTAGCTGGTATTGCTCCAGAACTTTTCCAAGATCTCAGTGTTCCTCCAATTTGAATAACTTGCACATCCTTGATTTTAATCATTCCAGCATTAACCACTCCACTCATCCAGCTGTGCTTGCATCCACTCTTAACATCCTGACACCTCTGAACTGCTCTTTCTTGCTTTAAAATATTATTTAAAACCTTAACTCTTTGAGCAAACACCTGGTCAGGGGATGAGGCATGGTGGTAGGTGAACCCAGGTAGAGGGTACGACCTGGTTGATTGCTGGAAGGGATGAATCCGGTTGGTAGCTGGAAGGAAGGATCAATCAGAGGAATGGAAGGGAGGGGGAAGGGCTGGAAAGGGAGTAAGGGGATGGGAAGGGAGGTTATTTGAGATTGAGAACTCAGTGTTGAGTCCTCTGGTCTGTAGGCTGCCCAGATGGAAGATGACGTGTGTTCCTCAAATTTGCTGTCTGATTCATTGTGGCAATGGAGGAGGCAAAGGATGGTCATGTTGGAGAGGGAGTGGGAAGGGGAATTAAAATGGACGGTGACTGGGACGTCTGGTCAGCCTCTGCTGGCCTGGCTGAGATGCTCGCTGAAACATGCCCTGAGCTTATGTAGAGAAGATTACATCGGGAGCACTAGGTTGGAGGAGAGGCAGGTGAACCTCTGTCTCACCTGGAAGGACTGTTTGGGGACCTGGGTGGAGGCAAGGGGATGGTGTGTCACCAGGTTTTGCGTCTTTTACAGTTGCAAGGGAGGGTACCTGGGGGTGTAGGAGGGGGTTGGTGGGGAGAGTGGCGTGAACCAAGGATTGGCGAAGGGAATGGCTTCAATGAAAGGCTTCAGAGCGTTCCCTGGAACTCCAGAACCAAACTGAAACATGAATCAGTAACATCAAAAAGTGGAGCATGTGGGGGGGGGGGGGAGGAGGGAGGGATCCGTTGGAAGGGCAAAGAAAATTGCTGATTAGATTAAAATGGTAAAGCAATACAGGCTGAACTCAAGCTTTTGAAAGTAAATACACTTGTTAGATGCCTGTGGAACAATGGGATGAACATCTGCAGTATGTAGAATGATATTCGATGCTGTCAGTGTCAAGTGATTATGCTGAGAGAGCTAAAAGAGGTCAGAAGCTTTGCCAGGGTTTTGAGAGAATGTTTATTCAGATCAAGCTATAAATAATGAGTTCTAGCAGAATGTCCGAAGGAGTCCCGCAGCAATACAACATTGGTCCTGTTGTTTAAGGAGGAATGCAAATGCAAACCAGACAAGGCTTACTAGACGAGTACTTGGAGTGGGCAAGTTGTCTTATAAGGAAAGGTTGGACAGATTGGCTTGTGCTGTCTGGAATTTAGAAGTGTAAGAGGTTACTTGATTGAAACATAAAATCCTGGGGGTCTTGACACGGTGTATGTGGAAAAGATCTTTCCTCTAGTGGAAGTCTCAGGAGAGTGGCACGCTGGAGCCGAAGCCTTTCCACTCTGTCTGTTTCTTTTCCTTTCTTCCACGCTCCTTTCACTTTTGTTTTCTTTTTTTTACCTTTTGCCTTCAGGCTGCATCGGCAATGTCTGGGCTGAATGTCCGAACGGACTCCTGGCCTCAGCATGGACTCAAACACCTGGCACTCTCGGCTTCAATATGACATCTGGAGTGGTCTGGCTTGGAAGGACTGTTATTCTGAACTCTTATTTCTCTACTTTTCTAATTTATCGCTGGACATTTTATTTCTTTATTTTTCTAATATTTTTCCCAATGAATTTGTATTGAAGAACGTGTACCGAGGTACCTTGGCACCTAAGATGGTGACTTGTAAACTTTGACTCTACTCATGCGAGGACATGTGACAATAAAGCTAATTCAATGCAATTCAATTCAGATTCTACAACTCAGGGTGACTTCTTAAAAATAAATACCCTCTCGTTTAAGACAGAAATTATTTCTTTTCTGACAGAGGGTTGTCAGTATTTTGAACTCTGTCATGCAGGGAAGTGGAAGCAGGGTCATTGAATATTTTTGAAGCACATAGCTCCCTGTTAAGCAACGGGTCGTAAGGTTCCTGGCACTAAATAGGAATGTGGATCAATTAGATCACCCATATTCTTTTTGCATGGCAGAATAGACTGGAGCAACTGTGTGGCCTGTGGGAGACAGGATGCCAACTTGCGGAACGCTTCAGAGAACATCTCCAGGACACCCACACCAAATAACTTCATCTCCCCGTGGCCAACCACTTCAACTCCCCCTCCCACTCTGCCAAGGACATGCAAGTCCTGGGCCTCCTCCACCGCCAAATCCAAGCTACCCGATGCCTGGAGGAAGAGCACCTCATCTTCCGCCTTGGGCCCCTCCAACTGAACAGAATCAATGTCGGTTTCACCAGTTTCCTCATCTCCCCCCTTCCCCCATTTATCCCAGATCCAACCCTTCAACTCAGCACTGCCCTCTTGAACTGTCCTACCTCTCCATCTTTCGCTCCACCTTCCACTCCAACCCATCAACATCACACCCCACCTTCATCTACCTATCACCTTCCAAGCCACTTTCCCCAAGCCCCACCCCCTTCCTATTTATCTCTCAGCCCCCTTGGGCCTTCCCTCGTTCCTGATGAAGGGCTTATGCTGAAATGTTGACTCCCTTGCTTCTCGGATGCTGTCAGACCTGTTGTCCTTTTCCAGCACCACAGTTTTTGACTCTAATACCTAATTCACCTGTTCATATTTTCATATGTTCACCAGTAATAGCTAGGGAGACCTGTTGTGAAGAAGGGTCACTGGACCTGAAATATTAACTCTGTTTTGTCTCCACAGATGCTTCCAGATCTACTGAGTTTCTCTTGTAATTTCTGTTTTTGTTTCAGATTGGGAGGCTAAATAAAGTTAGGTCCCATTGACGCATAAACCAGTACTAATTCCCTGTTCACAGCTTGCATACTGAAACTGCCTGTATGTTACAACAGCACAAACATATGCACTTATCTCTTTGAATCTGTATTGCAGGAAGAATTAAAAGTATCACAAGCCAATGTTAAGAGGGACAATTGCAATCTCCTGATGGTCTGTTCGTTTAGAAGCAGCAATTTAGATAAGATACATTAGTTAATCAAATAAAGTATACAACCAGGACAACTGGAAATGGCTTACTGATATCAGAGGACACATAGCCCCTTGGCATAGAATGCATTGGTACATAAAGTTAAAAATCACACAACACCAGGTGATCGACGCTCCAAAAGCTAGTGTGCTTCCAATTAAACCTGTTGGACTATAACCTGGTGTTGTGTGATTTTTAACTTTGTACACCCCAGTCCAACACCGGCATCTCCGAATCAATGGTACATAAAGGTGATTAGGATAGCATCCTACTCTCCAGCCAAGGTGTTAGGGAACTTTTGTGTACGTTTTCCTCCTCCTCTTCTGGTCTGTCTGAAACAACAGTTCTCTGAGGACCAACTGATGAGAGCTCACCTCTGTCCCAAGCACTAACCATTAGATCATTGTTTCTCGGGGCAGATAACTTACTGTGGCAATCAATTTGTCTGAACTCTTTTGACCAATGGCCATGGGACAGCCGTTTGTGACATCGGATGATCATCATTCCTTTGCCCACATTCATCTGACAGTTAGTTTACCATTGTTTGGAAGAAAAACACTTTTTTTTAGAAGGGAATATCATTTTATATTTCTTATTTTTGAAACAATAGATTGATAATAGGGTAGTGTGGTTTCCAATAAACCTTTTGTTTATGTTTGTGAATGGTCTGTTATTACTGTAATACGATTAAGTGAGGTTTCCTGTTACAAAGAAAGCACCAAGAATGCTGACTGCATGCAGGTTTAAAGGGAATCCCAAGTTGCATCAGTTGACCACCTTTTCCCGTAGTCAAGAAAACCATGTCAACATTATAACTGTTTGATAGTACAGAATTAGTGTATTACTGAGGAATGACACATTTTGTCTTTTACCTTGCACTCATCAGGACAATTCTCAAGAATACCAATTCAAGCAGAAAAACCAACCAGACTGAAACAACATGTACATGCACTGAGCCTGTTACAACCCAGCAAAATAGGTGACAAACATTTGCTGGTTTATTTCTCAGGCCATGGCTTGACTAAGCAGTCTGCATTTGTAGATGTACAGAGGAACTTTGACTATCCGAAGGACACGGGCAGGGAGTATTTTGTTCAGTTAATCGAATTCCAGATAATTGAATGCTGGGTAACATTGTCTAGCCAAGCATTGGGATTTTGCGATTTTGCCAGATACTCCAATTTTCGGACAATTGAGTGCCAGATAATCGAGGTTCCTCTGTAGTGAGCTGCATTAGCAATTCAAAACTGAACTGAATATGACTGGACTATACATTCTCATGTTCCTACATTTGTACCATACATTTCTGAAGCCAAGTGAGAGGCCAATACTGACAGATAATACACATTCTTGTGTTAGATGAAAATCAATGCCCAGTAGAGATTACATGGGTGAATTAGATGCATATCCCAAACATTTGCAAATCTCTGTTGTTTTGGTAGCTGCTGTGGACTATTTCAGTCCGGTATAAAAACCTAAATTCTTTCTCATTGGCTTTTGGCCACAGTACTGTTAATGTTAAGGCAGAAATCCAGAAATCTTAGTTTTATGTTGATTTGCGGATAGTTTGAGATGGCCCCAGTACAGATGTTGCTATATTTGTATGAAAATTGCTAAATTCCCTGTCAAAGTATCAGCAGAAACATGTTACTCAAGATGTACACAAATAATGTTCTCTATTTACATGCTCCATGGTTGTTTCTAAAACATCAATACTGTGCTTTACGGGAAGAGATAAACAATGTAGCTTAGGTCATCCTTTGCATTAAGCTAGAGCATCAAGTCATTTCATTGCAAGCAATTGCTTACAACAGATGCAGTATCGGGAATAGCCGGACATCTATTTGGCCTGTAGTTCTTGAAAGTGGGACGTCATCCCCAAATGGGGGTGAAAGTAGCACCTGAAAGTAATTAATTTCACAAAGTCTGCATTAAATTCCTGCAAAGCCTGAGGACTGGGCAGGAATGAAAGATTCATATGCTCTCATACCCATCTTTGGCACTCACTTGATTACTCCAGCCTCAACGATTCCTAAATTTGGTTCAAACCAACTTATGCCAACCGATTCTAATTATATTAGCTTATATTAACATTTTCATGAATAAACATGAACATCCACACAATCTACTAAATGAATGTTAAATCATCAGTGAAGGAACCAAATTAAGAATGGTTGATTAAATGTTGGGCATATACGTAATAAATAGACAAAGTAAATAGCCACGGTCCATGAAGGACTATACACATCTTGCTCCATAATTTGATAGACAGAGGAAAAGAGAGACAATTAGCTATACAGCTTGAAGGGCATCATTCCACATCAAAGGAGAGACTGGGGGTGGGGAGGAGGCATCCAAGATGGCGGCGATCTAGAAAGATCGTGTTGCAGAGCTCCGCACCGTATCGCATCGCAAGCGGGATGAAGTCCTAGCCTGCTCGACCTGGACCACGGCAATAGTTTGAGACTCTGTAAAGATTGTGGAATCCCATGAAACTGTAAAAAATCAACTTACCGTGGTTTTCGTCTTCCGGGGATGCCGAAGAAGGGAGGAGGAGCATCCAAGACCAAGCTTGCGGCCCAGGCTGCAGGATCCTCGGACACGATATTTTACCAGGCCCTGGTGTAGGAGCTCGCAAAATCTCACAAGATGTTGGGGAAACAGAGAGAGGAGAACCTGGCTCCGATCTCTATCATGCTGCAGAACCATGAACAGCAACTGGGAGTCCTGGAGAAAAGGAAGGATGAGGTAGAACACAGAGTCACAGTGATGGAAGCTGATTCCAGTTCCTTCAAGGATAGGATTGAAGCCTGGAGACATAGGTCCGTAATTTGCTTGACCAAGTTAATGACCTCGAGAACAGGGGCTGGAGAAAAAATATTCGGATTGTCTGTCTGCCGGAGGGTAAGGAAGGCGAGTGGACTGTTTGCTGAAATTCATTAACTTGGAGGCTGGAATGAGAGGCTTGAAGATCGAGAGGGCTCACCGGGTCATGGCGCGGAGGTCAGGTCTGGGTCAACGTCCTCTTCTTCTCCTAGTGCAGTTTCATCATTATAGAGATAAGGAGAGAATCGTGGAAGCTTCCAGAATCCAGGGGAAGGATCCAAAGGCCCTAGTTTATGAGGGCTCTAAGATCATGTTTTTCCTGGACTTCTCAGCAGCGGTGATCCGGAAAAGAAAATCCTATGATGGCATCGAGAGAAGACTGAGGGAACTCGGAATCTAGTACTTTCTGATGTATCCGGCGATGCCTTAGGTGGATCTGTACATCTCTTTGACACCTCGGAGAAGGCAAGAGACTTTGTGGACAAATTAACTTAATCTGAACAATTTAGTGTGTACAAATAGTAGTGTTCTTTGGGTATGTCTCCGCTTTTCTTTAAATAAAAAGAGGAAGGTCTGGTCAGGGCTTTCTTTTCCTATCTTTTGTCTGGGTAAGAATCTGGTCTAAACTAGGTTTGGCGGCGGTTGAGATGTGTACTTTCAATTTCAAAGTTAACTTATATCAAAGGATGGTGGGGTACCTATCCTTTTTCTTCCAAATTTCTTTATTCACATGGCTATTTCATGGTGTATTTTCTTTCTTTTCTGCTTGTGTTTGCAGTACGGCTCTAGCAAGGAGGAGGGAAAATGGTTGGGATGGCTACTGCCTACTTACGGACAGTTTATGCCTGGTTCAGGTATTTAAATGCCCTGGCTGCAGTATTGGCAGTGGGATGGGAAGTTGTCCCCTTTGAGCAGGAGTGAGTTCCCCTATTCAATGCCATCGGTGCGTTATATGTTAGTTTGTTTTTTGGTTTTTGTTATATATAGCCTTTGAAAGCTTTGTAGGTTTGTTAACTATAGTGGTTTTAGTTTGTGTAGTTTTTATGGTTTTTAAAATTTTTTTTATAATATATTTTATTAAGAAAAAATAGATTTTTAAATATTACAACAAATACAAAACAATGCAATTCAAAACAGTACAAAAAGTATTTCAAAAAGAGTTGCCATTTCTTGTAAAAATTCTCAGTTTTGTGGTGTACCATATTTGTGAGAAAATCCAGGGGAAAATGCTCCATAACAATCTTCCGCCAACCTGATAGGCCTGGGGGGGGTTTTCGGATATCCAACCTAGCAAGATATTCTTCCTTGCACAGAACGTAAGAATATTGAAAAGTTTTTTCTTATGCGTGTCTGCAGGAAATCCAATGGGTAGGCCCAAAAGGAGCGAAATAGGGTCCTTCTCCACCCCTACACCTAAAATCCTCTCCATTCCACCCACCACAGCGCTCCAATATGTTTGAAGCCTGTCACAAGACCAAAGACAATGGGTAAGAGTGCCCGTGCAGACCTTGCACTTGGGGCATGCTGAAGATACCCCTGGTTTAAATTTTGACAAACGGTCTGGGGCTAAGTGGACCCTGTGGAGAATCTTCAACTGTAAAGCATGGGTCCTATTGCAAATTGATATCTTCCTTGCATTCTCCCAAATATCCTCCCGTGCCTCTGAGGAAACTTCAACACCCAGCTCTCTTTCCCACATCTTGCAGAGCCAATCAGACTCATCTGAGGTGGCACCCCCCAATTGGTGATATAGAGTACTGACAGAGAGTGTACTCTCAGCCCTTAGTACCCCTCTTTCTATGTCAGATTTGTAGGGATCAGTGAAAAGTGTGGTCTTTTTTTGAATAAAATCCCTAACTTGAAAAAAATGAAAGAGGTCTCTATTAGGCAACTCGTACTTCTGTACTAACTGATCAAAGGACATCATTACATCTCCCTCAAATAAATCACCCAAGGAAGATATACCCCTAGCTGCCCAACGTTTAAATCCTGAATCTATCATACCCAATTGAAAACCCGACATACCCACTAAAAGGTGTAAACAAAGATGTTTAGCCAATATTACCTTCCCTCTGCCAAATTGCCCTCCATGCTTTAACAGTATTGCTGACTATTGGGTTATGGCAATATTCCCTAACTGTCCTCACCTTGTCCAAAAACAGCAAACTGG
>NC_057720.1:20408135-20415713 GCF_004010195.1 Chiloscyllium plagiosum
GCAGGCAGGCAGCATCCAAGGAGCAGGAGATTCGACGTTTCGGGCATAAGCCCTTCTTCAGTAATCATGTGTGCTCCAGGCATCTACCACACTCTGTGTAAAAGAGATGCCTCATACGTCTCCATTAACCTTTCCCCCCTCCCCTTAAACCCCCGAGCATTTGACGTTTTCATTCTGGGAAAGAATCTTAATATTCACCCTATCCATGTCTCTTAAAATTTTATATACTTCCATCAGATTGTTCCTATGACATTCTGGTGGAAACAATCCAAGCTTGTCCAACATCTCTTTGTGGCTAATACACTCCAAACCAAGCAACATCCTGGTAAACCTCTTTTGCATCCTCTCCAAAGCCGAGGACATATACACTTAATGGGAAGGTCCTAGGGAGTGTTGCTGAACAAAGAGACCTTGGAGTGCAGGTTCATAGCGCCTGAAAAGTGGAGTCGCAGGTAGATAGGATTGTGAAGAAGGCGTTTGGTATGCTTTCCTTTATTGGTCAGAGTATTGAGTACAGGAGTTGGGAGGTCACGTTGCAGCTGTCCAGGAAATTGGCTAGGCCACTGTTGGAATATTGCGTGCAGTTCTGGCTAGACAGACGTTTGCTCAAACAGCTGATGAAGAAAAGTTAACATATATTTGCAAATGGGCTGACTTGTTTTGGTTGACATGTCACCGATGTGCAGGTTTACCCTCAAGGTTTATCTTCTCCCTCTTTTTTGTCATCTTTTGTTGTTTTCTAACACTTACCCAATCCTCGGGCTTACCACTAATTTTTGCTAGATTGTGTGTCTTTATTTCAATTTGATGCTATCCTTAACTTCCCTGGGTAACCATGGTTTTTTTTATTCCCTTCCTAGAATCTTGCTTCTTTGTCAGTGTAATACATCTTTGTTGTGATCCATGAACTATTTTCTTAAATGTCTGCTTTGGTTCCTCAACCATCTTTGCTGCTAAACTTCGCCCAGACCAAACTGGTGTAGAGTATAGAAAAGGTACGGCCACTCAACTCGGTCAAATGCCTTCTCTGCATCTAAAGAAATCACCAATCCCTGTATTGACTGCTGTTGGCATGCTTGAATTACGTTAAGCAGCCTCCTAACGTTATTGGAGGATCTGTGACCCTTTATGAAGCCCGTCTGATCCTCTAGAGGGTAGCACAGTCTCCGGCCTTAATGCGAGAGCCTTAGAGAGGATCTTAAAGTCCACATTTAAGAGCGAGATGGGCCTGTATGAAGCACAGTCTTCCAGATCTTTCCCTTTTTTAAGGATAAGTGAAATATTGGCCTCTCTCAGAGATGGTGGGAGACAATCATGACTGTATGAATCATTAAACACATTCAGCATCGGGCCTGACAGTATACTTATAAATTCCTTATAGAATTCACTGGGAAGTCTGTCAGGACCAGGCGCCTTTCCATTCTGAAGCTGCCTCATAGCTTCCTGCACTTCTTGCTCTGATAATGGGGCATTGAGAAAGGACTGTTGTTTGGGAATCATACCCGGGAGCTTCAGATCTCTAAAGAAGGATTCCATTTTGGCCTGCCCCTCCTCACAATTCTCAGACTGATATAACTTAGAGTAGAATCTCTGGAATGCCACATTAACCTTTTTAGAATCACATGTTAGGTTCCCAGACCCTTCCCTAATTGCTGTAATGGTTTGTGGGGCACTTCTCTTTCTGGCAAGGAATGCTAAGTATTTGCCTGGCCTGTCACCATGCTCATATAACCTTTGCTTTGCAAAAGCCAGCTCCTTCTTTGCCATCTGCGTGAGCACGGAATTTAGTGCAGACCGCAATGCCGTAATCCTCTGTAGTTTGACCAACGAGGGTCTGCCAAAGTAAGCCTTCTCGGTTGCCTTCAACCGTGCTTCAAGGAGACGTTGCTGCTCACCCTTCTGCCCCTTCCGACTGGTGGAATATGAAATAACTAACCCTCTAGCATAGGCTTTGGAAGTTTCCCAGAGAATGGATGAGCTATCAACCGAGCCTATGTTGATGTCTAGGAATGCCCAAAATTCCCTAGAGAAATACTCCACAAACTTACTGTCCATGAGAATAAAGGGGTCCATTCACCAGTACCTTGAATCCACTGTAACATCCTTAATCTTAACCATGAGGTACATTGGAGCATGACCAGAGATGGCAATATTACCAATTGTACAGGATGCCACCAGATCCAGGGTTACCGCAGGGGTCAGAAAAAAAATCAATCCTTGTGTGACATCTATGCGGATTGGAGAAAAACATGAAATCCCTACCTGTCGGGTGGAGACACCTCCAGACGTCCACCAACCTTAATTCCCCGCACTGTTTAGTTTGTGCAGAAGGTATCGAGGGACCTTTAGGCAACCTATCTACTGTGGGGTCCATGAGGCAGTTAAAATCTCCCCCTATAATGATGTGCCGAGACTTGAGTTTAGACTTATCAGTTTAGAAAAAGCATCTACCAAGAATTTAAGAGAATGAGTTGGGGGAGAATAAACATTTAAAATACCATATTCTTCCCCATTTATCAAGGGTTTAAGAATTACAAACCTCCTGTATGTGTCTTTAACACATTCCAACAATTTAAATGAGAGATTTTTCCTTACCAATATAGCCACTCCCCTACTTCCAGTATTAACTGATGAAAAATAAACTCAGTCAAAGCCATTCTGCTGTAATTTCAGATGTTCCTTGTCATCCAAATGTGTCTCCTGTAACAAAGCAATATCCACCTTCTCCTTTCTAAGACTCAAGAGTACCTTCTTCCTCTTAGTTGGTGAGTGACTTCCCTTGATATTTCAGGTACACCATTTAATCAAATCATTAGCCATAATCTTCTGCAATTACATTTAAATTCTAGAGAGGAGGAACCCGAACCACAAATTGCTGAGCCTTAGTGTCGAATGGCCCACCAAATATAAAAACTACATAAACTAAAACCATTACATTTAACAAACATACAAGTACCTTGAGAGAGACTGGAGCCAGCTTCTCTTCAATCTGTTTCCCCAGCATCTCGCGAGATTTCGAGAGCTGGTTCACCAGGTCCTGGAGAGTAATCAGTTCCGAGGCTGCTGCAGGCTGAGCTGCAGACCCGGTCTCGGATGCTCCTCCTCCCCTTTTAGGCATTTCTGGACAGCTGAAAATACAGGTAAGTCAATTTTTAAATGTTTCTTGGGGCTCCACAATCTTTCCAATGCCCCAAGAAATCCTGATGACCTGGGTTGGGCGGGTTAAAGGACCATCCTGCTCCTGCTGCAATGCGAAGCTCTGCAGTGTGATCTTCTCAGATTGCCGCCATCTTAGATCCCCCAGTTTTTATGTTTGATGGATCTTGTGACACTAAGGCTCAGTGATTGTAATTCGATTTCCTCCTCTATGGATTGTAAATGTTACTGCAAAAGGTTATGGCTAATGACTTGATTAAATGGTGTACTTGGAACATCAAGGGGAGTCACTCATCAATTAAGAGGAAGAAGGTACTTTCGAGACTTAGAAAGGAAAAGGTGGATTTTACTTTGTTACAGGAGACACTTGGATGTTGGAGTGCATTTGAAACTCTAGCAGAATGGCTTTGATTGGGTTTACTTTTCATACCAGAAGTAGGGAAGTGGCTATATTGGTTAGGAGGCATCTCCCATTTAAGTTATTAGAGTGTGTTAAAGACACAAACAGGATGTTTATAATTCTCAAAGCCCTGATAAACAGGAAATAATATGATGTTTTAAATGCTTGCTGCCCTCTGGCCCATCCCCTCAAATTTCTGGTAGATTGATCAGCCTCAAGTCCCGGCATATCATTATTGGGGGAGATTTTAATTGTCTCATGGATCCCACAGGAGACATGTAGCCCAAAGACCCCCATACCTTCTGAAAAAACTAAATAGTTAGTAGATCTGTGTGTAGAGTTAGGTTTGGTGGACTTCTGGAGGCATCTCTACCCTACAGGCAGGGTTTTTATGTTTTTTTTTCCAATCCACCAACATCACACCAAGGTTGAATTTTTTCTGACACCCATGGCAACCCAGGACTGGGTGGCATCTTGTACGATTAGTAATATTACCAACTCCGATCATGCTCCAGTGTACCTGTTGGTTATGATTATGGATGTTATAGTGGACCTGAGGCACTGGCAAATGGATCCCTTTGTCCTTAAGGATTTGTGGAGTACTCCTCTAGGAAATTTTGGGCGCGCCTAGACATTAACTCAGGCTCGGTTAGTAGCCCGTCTGTCCTTTGGGAAACTGCCAGAGCCTATGCCAGGGGGTTAGTTATTTCCTACTCAGCCAGCAGGAAGTGGCAGAAGGGCAAACAGCAACATCTCCTTGAAGCACGGTTGAAGACAGCCGAGAAGGCTTACTTTGACAGGCCCTTGTTGGCCAAGCTACAGAATATTACAGCATTGAATTCCGTGCTCAACGCAGACAGCAAAGAAGGAGCTTACTTTCACAAAGCAAAGGTTACATGAGAGTGGTGACAAGCCAGGCAAATACCTAGCATATCTCGCCAGGAAAAGGAGCGCCCCTCAAACCATTACGTCAATTAGGAAAGTGTCTGGAAACCTAACATGTGATTCCAAAAAGATTAATGTGATATTCCAAAGATTTTAAGCTATTATACCAATCTGAGGGTTGTGAGGAGGGAGCAGGCCAAGATGGAGTCCTTCTTCAAGGATCTGGAGGTCCCAGGTGTGGCACTCAAAAAACAGTCTTTTTTCAATGTCCCTTTTTCAGAGCAAGAGGTTCAGGAAGCTGTGAAGCAGCTTCAGAGTGGAAAGACGCCCAGTCCTGATGGACTTCCCAGCACATTCTGTAAGAAATTTATAAACATATTGTCAGACCCGATGCTCAACATGTTCAATGACTCATACAGTCATGATTGTCCCTCACCATCTCTGAGAGAGGCAAATATTTCACTTATTCTTAAAAAAGGGAAGGTCCCAGTGGGCTGTGTTTCATACAGGCCCATTTCACTCTTAAATGTGGATTTCAAAATCCTAAGACTCTTGTGTTAAGGTCGGAGGCTGTGATACCTTCTATTGTTAAAGAGGACCAGCCGGGGCTTCATAAAGGGCCACAGATCCTCCACTAATGTTAGGAGGCTGTTTAATGTAATTCAAGCATGTCAACAACAGTCAATACAGGGATTGGTGATTTCTGTAGATGCAGAGAAGGCATTTGACTGAGTTGAGTGGCCGTTTTATACTCTGGAGCAGTTTGGCTTGGGCAAAGCCTTTGTAATATGGGTAAAGGTTCTTTACAGAGACCCTCTTGCTGTGGTCATCACCAATGGGGTATGACCAAGCAATTTTAACATTTTTAGGGGCAGCCAGCAGGGCTGTCCCCTTTCCCCACTGTGTTTACATTGCTGATTGAACCATTCACAGAGGCAATTCATAGAGATCCTAATATATCAGCTCCAGGAGTGGGGTCAAATTTACATAAGATTTTGTTGTACGCAAATGATGTCCTCATTTTTTTTGTCAAATCCAGCAGTTTGGTGCCTCATCAGATGCGGCATGGTGGCACAGCGGTTAGCACTGCTGCTTCACAGTGCCAAGAGACCTGGGTTTGATTCCTGCATCAGGTGACTCTCTGTGTGGAGTTTGCACATTTGCCCTGTGTCTGCGTGGGTTTGCTCTGGTTTCCTCCCACAGTCCAAAAATGTGCAGGTTAGGTGAATTGGCCATGCTAAATTGCCCGTAGTGTTAGGTGTGGGTTGGTGTGGACTTGTTGGGCCGAAGGGCCTGTTTCCACACTGTAAGTAATCTAATAATGCATCAGCTCGTTTGGCACCTTTTCAGGTACAAGATTAATTTTGCAAAATTAGAGGTTATGCCTATGGGTTGTGTTACGAAGATGCTTGGTCTTGAGGTCTTGAATCTCGATTCCCATTGAAGTGGTCACAGGGAGGTTTTGTGTATTTGGGCAAATTTATCACTCCAGTTCTTGATCGATTGTTCAAAGCTAATTTTGTTCAATTATTCGACAAATTCAAACAAGCCCTTCAAAGATGGGAGGCACTCCCAGTCTCATGGTTAGGTCGGATAGCACTTATTAAGATTAATCTTCTCCCCTGTCTGTTGTACCCTATATGGATGCTCCCCCTGATTTTCAATAAGCAAACGTTCAGGAGACTGAACGGCTGGCTCACCTCTTTTATTTGGCATTGTAAGCAGCCCCTTATCAAATTAGCTAAACTGCAATTGCCTCACAGATTGGGGGGAGTGGATCTCCCGGACATTAAAAACTATCAACTGAGCTCGCTTTTATCTTATGTGAGTGATTGGGCTTGTGGGGACCCTCTTTCAATATGGCTAAATATTGAAACCTTCAGGCAGAGTGCCCCCTTCACTAGCTTGCTGTTTTTTGGACAAAATGAGGACAATTAGGAAATATTGCCATAACCCAATAGTTACCAACACTGTTAAAGCATGGAGGGCAATTCGGCAGAGGGAAGGCAATATTGGCAAAACATCTTTTCTTACACCTATAGTGGGTATGCCGGGTTTTCAACTGGGGATGATAGATTCAGAATTCAAACATTGGGCAGCTAGGGGGTGTCTTGCATGGGCAATTTATTTGAGGGAGACACAATGATGTCCTTTGATCAGTTAGCATGGAAGTACAAGCTATCTAACAGAGACCTCTTTCATTTTTTTCAAGTTAGGGATTTTATTCAAAAAGAAGACTACACTTTTGATTGATCCCTACAAATCTAACATAGAGAGGAAGGTGCTAAGATTACACTTTCTGTCAGCACTTTATGTCATCAGTTGGGGGACACCCCCTCAGATGTGTTCGGTCAACTCTGCAGGGTATGGGAGAGAGAGCTAGGCGTTGGGGTCTCCTCAGAGCCATGGGAAGGTATTTGGGCAAAAGCAAGAAAGATATCAATTTGCAATAGGACCCATGCTCTACAGTTGAAGATTCTCCACAGGATCCACTTGGCTCCAGATCATTTGTCAAAATTTAAACCAGGGGTATCTTCAACATGATAAGCCTGAAGAAGGGCTTATGCCCGAAACGCGATTCTCCTTCTCCTTTGATGCTGCTTGCCCTGCTGCGCTTTTCCAGCAACATATTTTTAAGCTCTGATCCCCAGCATCTGCAGTCCTCACTTTCTCCTAGTATCTTACAAAGTAGGGTCTCCCTCCCTCCCTCCTCCTCTAACCTAAATTAAGAGTCCACAGACTTGCCACAAAAAGAGGGTCTAAGGAAGTTTGGATCGAAGAGTGAGGCTTCAGGTCAGGAATCTTTGACAAGGAGGTTGAGTGAAGTGATTACACCACAGTTGAAGAGGGTGAAGACATGACTGCCCAGCTGGTTCAGTGCGCTACGTGCTTGATGTGGGAGGTCAACGACTCTGGTGTGTCTGGCTCGTATATGTGTGGAAAGTGTGTGCACATTCAGCTATTGACCGTGCATATTGCAACGCTGATGAAAGAACTCGAGGACCTGAGGCTCATCTGAGAGAACGAGATCTTTCTGGACAAGACCTTCAGCGAGGTTATTACACCAATCATGCCAGAAGAGAGCAGAAAAGAGCAGACGATGAGGAAGGCAGAGAGGAGACAGGTGCAAGAGACCC
>NC_057720.1:20419292-20422302 GCF_004010195.1 Chiloscyllium plagiosum
GGATTGGACATTCTGGAGGCAGGAAACATGTTTCCGCTGATGGGTGAGTACCGAACCTGAGGACACAGCTTAAAAATACGGGGTAGATCATTTAGGACAGAGATGAGGAGAAACTTGTTCACCCAGAGAGTGGTGGCTGTGTGGAATGCTCTGCCCCAGAGGGCAGTGGAGGCCCAGTCTCTGGATTCATTTAAGAAAGAGTTGGATAGAGCTCTCAAAGATAGTGGAATCAAGGGTTATGGAGATAAGGCAGGAAGAGGATACTGATTAGGAATAATCAGCCATGATCATGTTGAATGGTGGTGCAGGCTCGAAGGGCTGAATGGCCTACTCCTGCACCTATTGTCTATTGTCTATTGTCTATCTTCAACATGTCCTAAGTGCAAGGTTGGTATAAGCACTCTTACCCACTGTCTCTGTACCTGTGGTAGGCTTCAAACAGACTGGATCGCTGTGGCAGGGGCAATGGAAGGGATTTTGGGTGTAAGTTGGAGAAAGACCCAATCTCTCTTCTTCTTGGCCCGCCCAGTATGTTCCCTGTAGATGCACATAAGAAAAAACTTTTCAACATCCTCACTTGCTGCGCGAGAAAGAATATCTTGTTAGGTTTGGTATCCAAAAATCCCCCGGTAATGTCGGGTTGGCGGATTGTTATGGAGCATATTCCCTTGGATTTTCTCAGAAGTATGGTACACCACAAAACTAAGAATTTCTATAAGACATGGCGGCCCTTTTTGGAAAGCCTGGACCAGATTTGTCTGCCACACTAATAAGGGTTTTTATGTAGCCGTAACGACTGTGCTTTACCAGTCCAATATCCAGAAAGGAGGAACTGCAAACGTATTAATATGAGAAAACTCTAGATATTCGAGAGTGAATGTTTTGTTTGGTTGAGCTGAGTTATTATTACTAATTGGTTTGTTGTTGGTTATTATTTATTTAGTTAAGTCATTAGTTGGATTTTTTAATGTATATTTTTTTCTATACGTATTTATACATTTGTACATGAGCGCAGTTTGGATTTTTTACTTTTTTTTGGTGTTCTTTCTTTGTATTGTTTTTAATTGTAATGTTTTGTATTTGTTGTAATATTAAAAAGTCTTATTTTTTCAATAAAAATATATGTTAAAAAAAGGAGAGACAAGGTGAAAAGGCAGTCCTCCATGAACTTCCACAGCTGGTACAAGGAGTGAACTTGTACTGTTCGCATTTTACACCATAAATTAAACATGCAAGTGAGAGTTAACCAATCAATCAATTTACAATTAAGACCAAGATCTGTGATTGGATTAACATGGAAATGTTTATTTGGGACTTCTTTTTTTACATTATTAAATACCTAGCCTGTTGACTAGATTAAAGTCTATAGGCTTATAGTTGGTAATATTCCCAGAACTTGCATAAGTTTTTCTTTGCGAGCAACAGTGGGTGAATTGATTGTCTTTACTTAATCTGGCAGGTATATAGAAGTTTTCTAAGATGTTAGAGAAATGAAATTTGTACTCATGACATGCCATATCTTCCTCCAGGATTTTTTGTTCCTAGGTACATCATTATATGAGCTGGTATATACTTCTGGAATCACTGGCTAAACATCTAATCTGTGTCTGTTGGTAGAGCTATAAAATTTTAACTTACATATCCTCACTCTTAGACTGTTAGTCAAGGAAAAGCTTTCCACCCTTTACAGAAGCACTCTTAGGTACAGGTGGTTCTCCTATAATGCTGTAGTTGCATTCCAGTGAAACCTCGCTTAATAGAAAATTGCTTCATAGAAATAATGGGACCGATGGGAAAAGTGGCGTTGGGGAGGACCAGCAAAAAATATCACTCACAATCGCTCAAAAATCACCCAGAAGTGTAACACAAAGTATAGCAAATGAAGATTTAAATCATATTTATTAACAAAACAAACGTAAATTTAGCACATTACTTTGAAAAAATATTGTTAATGCGGGGACAGAGGGTGATCAACATCACCACCTTCAGATGCAGCTGTGGTTGCAAAAGTGAGTGACTATGGTTAATTGACTTCTGAATGTTTCTTGGGGGTTGGCTTAAAAAAGACATCCAGTTTTTGCTACTTTGCCCTTTTTCTTCTGTCTTGAAGAAGCTGCTCATAGGGTGCCAGGTGATAGCTTATTGAATGAACTGCTAACCTGCTGTGTTCTCTGTTGGAATCGTTGTTCTCGAAGAGCTGCAACTGCCTCTCAATTTCTCTCAGGACAGAAGACAAAAGAGAAGTGGACAGCTGTTGCTGGTTCTGCATCCTGGATTTCATCTTTTTTTATCTCCAGCTTCCACGTCCCCCTAGGCGACAAGCTGCTGTAGATCAGTTGTAGAGAGGCTTTCAAATGGGATTCTACCAGGTCTTCAATATGCTCACTTTCCATTTCTGCAAAGCTGACCTGCGAGTTATATCATATGTTCTCTCCTTATACTTAAAACACTTTATAACATTTATTTTTCCCTTCCAGTGTTATCACCTTTCTTTTGCGTTCAGCACACATAAAATGATCACGAGGATGCTTCTTGGTAACATTCTTGTCATTATGCCCCTTCATTTTTGCAAAGAAAAAGACAATCTAGCATTGGATATGCAGGTGCAAGAACAAATTAGAAAGGCAAATGGTCTGTAGAAGAGTAAGCGGCACGGTGCCTCACAGCACTAGGGACCTGGGTTCAATTCCCACTTCGGGCAACTGTCTGTGTGGAGTTTGCACATTCTCCCCGTGTCTTCGTGGGTTTCCTCTGGGTGTTCCGGTTTCCTCCCACAGTCCGAAGATTTGCAGGTCAAGTGAATTGGCCGTGCTAAATTGCCCGTAGTGTTCGGTGCATTAGTCAAATGTAAATGTAAAGGAATGAGTCTGGGTGGGTTGCTCTTCAGAGGGTTGGTGTGGACTTGTCGGGCTGAAGGGCCTGTTTCCACACTGTAGGGAATCTAATCTAATGCAGTCCTGTAGGAAGTATCCAGGAATTATACAAGAATATTCTTGTCTCAGAGGGAGTG
>NC_057720.1:20422802-20457082 GCF_004010195.1 Chiloscyllium plagiosum
CAGACTGCACCAGGCTGAGACTCCAGAACGCACTGGGTCGAGACTCCACACTGCTCCGGGACAAGACTCCATTGTGGACTGGGCGGAGACTCCATAGCGCACCAGGCCAAGACCCAAGACCGCACTGGGCCGAGACTCCAAACCGCACCTGGCGGGATTCCAGACTGTACCTGGCTGAGACCCCAGACTGCACCGGGCCGAGACTCCAGACCACACCAGGCCGAGACTCCAGACCGCACCGGGCCGCGGCTGCAGACCGTACTGGGCTGAGACTCCAGACCGCACCGGGCCGAGACTCCAGACCGCACCGGGCCGAGGTACCAGACAGTACTGGGCCGAGACACCAGACTGCACTGGGCGGAGACTCCACACTGCACCGACCCGAGACACCAGACCGCATGGGCCGAAGCTCCAGACCGCACCGGGCCGAGACTCCACACCACACTGGGCCGAGACACCAGACAGTACCGGGCGGAGATTCCACACCGCACTGGGCCGAGACACCAGACCACACTGGGCCGAGACACCAGACAGTACCGGGCGGAGACTCCACACCGCACCGAGCCGAGACACCAGACCGCATGGGCCCAGACTCCACACCGCACTGAGCCGAGACTCCACACCGCACCCGGCCGAGACACCAGATCGCACTGGGCCGAGACACCAGACTGCACTGGGCCGAGACACCAGACTGCACTGGGCAAAGACTCCACATCGCACCAAGCCGAGACACCAGACAGTACCGGGCCGAGATGGCAGACCGCAGCAGGCTGAGACTCCACACCGCACCATTCCGAGATTGCAGACCGCACCAGGCCGAGACTCCAGACCGCACCATGCCGAGACTCCAGACCGCACCAGGCTGAGACTCCAGACCGCACCATGCCGAGACCCCAGACCGCATCGGACCGAGACTCCAGACCGCATCGGACCAAGACTACAGACTGCACTGGGCCTAGACTCCAGACCGCACCAGGCCGAGATGCCGCACCGCACTGCTCCAAGACAACAGACTGCACCGAGCCAAGACTCCAGACCGCTTCGGGCCGAGACTCCAGACTGTACCGGGCCGAGACTTGAGACTGCACCGGGCTGAGACTCAAGACTGCACTGTGCCGAGACTCTAGATGGTACCGGGCCAAGACTCTAGACTGCACCGGGCTGAGACTCGAGACTGCACCGGGCCGATTCTCCAGACCGCACTGGGCCGAGACTGGAGACTGCACTGGGCCAAGACTCCAGACCGCACTGGGCCTAGATTCAAGACTGCACCGGGCCGAGACTCCAGACCGTACCGGGCCGAGACACCAGACCGCACCGGGCCTAGATTCGAGACTTCACCAGGCCGAGACTCTAGACTGCACCGGGCTGAGACTCGAGACTGCACCGGGCCGAGACTCCAGACCGCACTGGGCCGAGACTGGAGACTGCACTGGACCGAGACTCAAGAGTACACCGGATTTTAAAACACGCTGCCTTACCTCCAGTCCACAAGGGACTAGCCCTCCATTACAGCCTCCAGTCTGGGACACCCCTTCCTGTTACAGACTCCAGTCTGGGACTCAGCTACCCGCTACAGCCTCCCGTCCGGGACTCTCCCTCCCATTACAGCTTCCAGTCCTTGACTTACCCTCCCATTAAAGACTCCAGTCTGGGACTCTACTTCCCATTACAGCCTCTAGTCCGGGACTCGCCCTCCCATTACAGCCTCCTGTCCGGGACTCGCCTTCCCATTAAAGACTCCAGTCTCGGACTCGCCCTCCCATTACAGACTCCAATCTGGGACTCTCCTTCCCGTTACAGCCTCCAGTCTGGGACTCGCCCTCCCATTACAGACTCCAGTCTGGGACTCCCTTCCCGTTACAGCCTCCAGTCTGGGACTCTCCTTCCCATTACAGCCTCCAGTCTGGTACTCGCCTTCCCGTTACAGCCTCTGGTCCAGGATTCTCCTTCCTGTTACAGTCTCCAGTCCGGGATTCTCCTTCCCGTTACAGCCACCAGTCTGAATTCGACTTCCCATTACAGCCTCCAGTCTGGGACTCACCTTTCCGTTACAGCCTTTGGTCTGGGACACTCCTTCCCGTTACAGCCTCCAGTCTGGGACGCGCCTTCCCATTACAGCCTCTAGTCTGGGACTCTATTTTCCGATACAGCCTCTAGTCTGGGACTCTCCTTCCATTAAAGCCTCCAGTCTGGGACTCTCCTTCCCGTTACAGCCTCCAGTCCGGGACTCTCCTTCCCGTTACAGACTCCAGTCCGGGACTCTCCTTCCCATTACAGACTCCAGTCTGGGACTCTCCTTCCCGTTATAGATTCCAGTCTGGGACTCTCCTTCCCGTTACAGATTCCAGTCTGGGACTCGCCTTCCCATTACGGACTCCAGTCCGGGACTCTCCTTCCCATTACAGCCTCTAGTCTGGGACTCGCCCTCCCATTACAGACTCCAGTGTGGGACTCTCCTTCCCATTACAGGCTCCAGTCAGGGACTCTCCTCCCCATTACAGCCTCCAGTCTGGGACACACCCTCCCATTAAAGACTCCAGTCTGGGACTCTCCTTCCCATTACAGCCTCTAGTCCGGGACTCGCCCTCACATTGCAGCATCCAGTCCGGGACACTCCCTCCCGTTATAGCCTCCAGTCTGGGACTCGCCTTCCCATTACAGCCTCCTGTCTGGGATTCACCTTCCCGTTACAACCTTCTGTCCGGGACTCTCCTTCCTGTTACAGACTCCAGTCTGGGACTCGCCTTCCCATTACAGACTCCAGTCCGGGACTCTCCTTCCCATTACAGACTCCAGTCTGGGACTGTCCTTCCCATTCCAGATTCCAGTCAGGGACTCTCCTTTCCGTTACAGCCTCCAGTCTGGGACTCACCCTCCCCTTAAAGACTCCAGTCTGGGACTCTCCTTCCCATTACAGCCTCTAGTCCGGGACTCGCCCTCACATTACAGCATCCAGTCCGGGACTCTCCCTCCCGTTATAGCCTCTAGTCTGGGACTCGCCTTCCCATTACAGCCTCCTGTCCGGGACTCACTTTCCCGTTACAAGCTCCTGTTCGGGACACACCTTCCCATTACAGACTCCAGTCTGGGACTCGCCCTCCCATTACAGACTCCAGTGTGGGACTCTCCTACCCGTTACAGACTCCAGTCTGGGACTCGCCTTCCCATTACGGACTCCAGTCCGGGACTCTCCTTCCCATTACAGACCACTCTGGGACTCTCCTTCCCATTACAGCCTCCAGTCTGGGACTCTCCTTCCTGTTACAGCCTCCAGTCAGGGACTCTCCTTTCCGTTACAGCCTCCAGTCCGGGACGCCTTCCCGTTATAGCCTCCAGTCTGGGACTCGACTTCCGATTACAGCTTCCAGTCTGGGACTCTCCTTCCCATTACAGCCTCCAGTCCGGGACTCGCCCTCCCATTACAGCCTCCAGTCCTGGATTCACCCTCCCATTACAACCTCCTGTCCGGGACTCACCTTCCCATTACAGACTCCAGTCTGGGACTCGCCCTCCCATTACAGCCTCCAGTCCGGGACTCTCCTTCCTGTTACAGACTCCAGTCTGGGACTCTCCTTCCCATTACAGCTTCCAGTCTGGGACTCTCCTTCCCATTACAGCCTCCAGTCCAGGACTCGCCTTCCTGTTACAGACTCAAGTCCGGATCTCGCCTTCCCATTACAGCCTCCAGTCTGGGACACGCCTTCTCATTACAGCCTCCAGTCCGGGACTCGCCCTCCCATTACAGACTCCAGTCCTGGATTCACCCTCCCATTACAACCTCCTGTCCGGGACACACCTTCCCATTACAGACTCCAGTCTGGGTCTCGCCCTCCCATTACAGACTCCAGTCCGGGACTCTCCTTCCTGTTACAGCCTCTAGTCTGGGACTTTCCTTCCCGTTACAGCCTCCAGTCCCGGACTTGCCTTCCCGTTATAGACTCCAGTCCGGGACACGCCTTCCCATTACAGCTTCCAGTCTGGGACTCTCCTTCCCATTACAGCCTCCAGTCCGGGACTCGCCTTCCCATTACAGACTCAAGTCCGGGACTCGCCTTCCCATTACAGCCTCCAGTCTGGGACTCGCCTTCCCATTACAGCTTCCAGTCTGGGACTCTCCTTCCCATTACAGCCTCCAGTCCGGGACTCGTCTTCCTGTTACAGACTCAAGTCCGGGTCTCGCCTTCCCATTACAGCCTCCAGTCTGGGACTTGCCTTCCCATTACAGACTCCAGTCTGGGACACACCCTCCCATTAAAGACTCCAGTCTGGGACTCTCCTTCCCATTACAGCCTCTAGTCCGGGACTCGCCCTCACATTGCAGCATCCAGTCCGGGACACTCCCTCCCGTTATAGCCTCTAGTCTGGGACTCGCCTTCCCATTACAGCCTCCTGTCCGGGACTCACCTTCCCGTTACAACCTCCTGTCCGGGACACACCTTCCCATTACAAACTCCAGTCTGGGACTCGCCTTCCCTTTACAAACTCCAGTCTGGGACTCGCCTTCCCATTACAGCCTCTAGTCCGGGACTCGTCCTCACATTGCAGCATCCAGTCCGGGACTCTCCCTCCCGTTATAGCCTCTAGTCTGGGACTCGCCTTCCCATTACAGCTTCCTGTCCGGGACTCCCCTTCCGTTACAGATTCCAGTCCGGGACTCGCCTTCCAATTACAGACTCCAGTCTGGGACTCTCCTTCCCATTACAGATTCCAGTCTGGGACTGTCCTTCCCATTACAGCCTCTAGTCTGGGACTCTCCTTCCCGTTACAGCCTCCAGTCTGGGACTCTCCTTTCCGTTTCAGCCTCCAGTCCGGGACTCGCCTTCCTGTTACAGACTCAAGTCCGGCTCTCACCTTCCCATTACAGCCTCCAGTCTGGGACACTCCTTCCCGTTACAGGCTCCAGTCCTGGATTCACCCTCCCATTACAGCCTCCATTCTGGGACACACCCTCCCATTAAAGACTCCAGTCTGGGACTCTCCTTCCCATTACAGCCTCTAGTCCAGGACTCGCCCTCACATTGCAGCATCCAGTCCGGGACTCTCCCTCCCGTTATAGCCTCCAGTCTGGGACTCGCCTTCCCATTACAGCCTCCTGTCCAGGAATCACCTTCCCGTTACAGACTCCAGTCTGGGACTCGCCTTCCCGTTACAGATTCCAGTCTGGGACTCTCCTTCCCATTACAGCCTCTAGGCTGGGACTCTCCTTCCCGTTACAGCCTCCAGTCAGGGACTCTCCTTTCCGTTACAGCCTCCAGTCCGGGACTTGCCTTCCCATTACAGCTTCCAGTCTGGGACTCTCCTTCCCATTACAGCCTCCAGTCCGGGACTCGCCTTCCTGTTACAGACTCAAGTCCGGGTCTCGCCTTCCCATTACAGCCTCCAGTCTGGGACTCGCCTTCCCATTACAGCCTCCAGTCCGGGACTCGCCCTCCCATTACAGCCTCCAGTCTGGGACACTCCTTCCCGTTACAGCCTCCAGTCCTGGATTCACCCTCCCATTACAGCCTCCAGTCTGGGACACACCCTCCCATTAAAGACTCCAGTCTGGGACTCTCCTTCCCATTACAGCCTCTAGTCCTGGACTCGCCCTCACATTGCAGCATCCAGTCTGGGACTCGCCCTCCCGTTATAGCCTCCAGTCTGGGACTCGCCTTCCCATTACAGCCTCCTGTCCAGGATTCACCTTCCCATTACAGACTCCAGTCTGGGACTCGCCTTCCCGTTACAGATTCCAGTCTGGGAATCTCCTTCCCATTACAGCCTCTAGTCCGGGACTCGCCCTCACATTGCAGCATCCAGTCCGGGACTCTCCCTCCCGTTATAGCCTCTAGTCTGGGACATGCCTTCCCATTACAGCCTCCTGTCCGGGACTCACCTTCCCGTTACAACCTCCTGTCCGGGACACACCTTCCCATTACAGACTCCAGTCTGGGACTCGCCTTCCCATTACAGACTCCAGTGTGGGACTCTCCTTCCCATTACAGACTCCAGTCTGGGACTCTCCTTCCCGTTACAGATTCCAGTCAGGGACTCTCCTTCCCATTACAGATTCCAGTCTGGGACTCTCCTTCCCATTACAGCCTCTAGGCTGGGACTCTCCTTCCCATTACAGCCTCCAGTCAGGGACTCTCCTTTCCGTTACAGCCTCCAGTCCGGGACTTGCCTTCCTGTTATAGCCTCCAGTTCGGGACTCGCCTTCCCATTACAGCTTCCAGTCTGGGACTCTCCTTCCCATTACAACCTCCAGTCCGGGACTCGCCTTCCTGTTACAGACTCAAGTCCGGGTCTCGCCTTCTCATTACAGTCTCCAGTCTGGGACTCGCCTTCCTATTACAGCCTCCAGTCCGGGACTCGCCCTCCCATTACAACCTCCAGTCTGGGACACTCCTTCCCTTTACAGCCTCCAGTCCTGGATTCACCCTCCCATTACAGCCTCCAGTCTGGGACTCGCCTTCCTGTTACAGACTCCAGTCCGGGACTCGCCTTCCTGTTACAGACTCCAGTCCGGGACTCGCCTTCCCATTACAGCCTCCAGTCCGGGACCCACCTTCCCATTACTGCCTCTGGTCCAGGAGTCGCTTTCCCATTACAGCCTCTGGACTGCGACCCTTCTTCCCGCTACACCCTCCGGTCTGCCACTCGCTTCCCCTTGCCAGCCTCCAGTCCTGTTTAAAAGTTAATAGTTTAAAAATTAAACGCAATAAATGAGGAGAAAAAGACGGAGAAAAATGGAAGAGAACGGCAGAGTGGGGGAGCTGCAGTTGGAGCATCCTACTCTGCCACCATCCTGAACCCAGTCAAGACCTAAAGGCTTATGTGGGTGTGTTTCATTGGTAATTTTAATTTTCGGACAATGTAAGCATCCATATGAAGCAAATTATTCTCACAATTTCCATTGGAATCATTTTTGCTCGGTAAACTTTATTGCTCCAGCTTTTGTGCATTCCTAAATGACCCCAGTACATCCAAGAACCAACACAACTCCATTCACTTGGGGCAACCTGAGTTCTTCACCAACTTGAGTTTGATCCTATTGAGTGTATGTTAAAAAGTCTATTTGCCTGTACTGACTTTAAAAGGAACCACATTTCATTTTCAGTGGAGTACACTGCAGTACCAAAATACCACATGAACCATGTTGTGTTGGCTATTGGGTGCTTGCGATTGGTTTAGTGTCATGGGATGGCTTGAACTCCCCTGCCAAGCTATATAGCTTATGCAATTCTCCCTAAGGATATTTGAAGGTCACAGGCAACAAAAGCCATCAGGATTGTCATTCAAAGCAAGGTTGGAATCAGTTTAAATGAATTTGTGTACGGCCAAAGTAAAGAAGTTGAATGAAAAGCTGGCCAGTCAAAGGATTATATTCCCAACATAACTGGAGACAAGAAGCAGACCTCTAACTATTGCTGTCCTCTGAGATTTAAGGAATTCAATTGTTAGCCACAATGAGATACCGCACTCAATTTCTTTTCAACATATAGGCACCAGCCCAGAACACACAGCAAATTGAATTCGACACTTGCACAATTGCCACTGCACCTCACCAGCGTACCCCAAACATAAGGCAGTAGTCACAAGTTCAATGATTTCGGAATTACTAAACTGTGGTCTGTACTTGTCATGCACCAACAGTAGTTTTAATCTGTTCTCCATTCAAAGATCTTTCTCCCTGCATTTACAACCACAATCTACTTGCTGAGATGCCTCCCACCAAATATAACAAGAGCTGATGGATGTGCAGTCCTGAATTTCCTGCCTTACAGCACCTATGCCTGGTCTCCCCATGCTGTGCCATGCTTCTTAATGCAATGGAACTTCACAGAGAGCCAAAGGCCTTTCCAACTGCTGTTTTAAGGTGGTCATTAATGCAGATGCACAGGCTGCTTGTTCATACGGACCTGATCTAGGAAGCGGACATCTTAGTGAATGGTAAACCGAGGCATCAATCTAATACTCTCAATGTCTGCCAGTTGACAATGTGTCAAACACACAGTGCATGTATGCAGCTAAACAGCCACATGGGAAACTGGCAGGAGCTAGTCAAGAAGGGTGCATTGTCAGTCAGAGCTACGATCCGCACAGACTCCAAGGGCTTCAGTATGATCAGTCACCCACCTGGGATGTGCACGGTTAGGGGATCTGTCCCAGTACAGTCCGGTGGTGTTCAGCATTCACCAGCAGACAGGGAAATTACGTGTCTTCAGTTGGGAAGCTGCAAATGTGGTGGTGAGGGGCCTGATCCATTGTGTCAAGGGGCTATTCAGTGACATTAGTCAGAGGTCTGGGGCAATTATAGTCCTAAGTGTCCATCTGTCAATGTTTCAAGGAAGGGATGTGTGGCGAAGGGGTGGGAGAGTCAGGGTTGCGGTTGGGGCAGGGAAAGCCAAGGCATTTATGAATGTGGGGATAAAGGCCACCGCAGCGAAGCAATGGGAGGATTCTCAAGGTGAACAAGGAGGATGCAGACCAGTATCAGAGGGTACAGTAGGCCAAGAGAGGGGGTTTGGTGGCTGTAATCACCAGTATGGCCTCCACAGGAGAAGTATAAAGTGGCAGGGTGGACATTAAGGTGTAATTCTGAGGCTTGGGAGAGATAGGGAGGACAGTTGTACACAAAGTTCGGTGCGTTGGGAGTGCACATGGGAGGACAGGTAGAAATGGGCTGTCAGGAAAGTGCAAAGTGATCGGGGACATTGAGGCCCAGAGGGGTTGGATGGCTGGCTGAGGAGAGTGGGATAACCTGGTGACCATGTGGGGCCCAGTGGCATTGGTTGGGAAGAGTTGGGAGGTCATGTTGCGGCTGTACAGGACATTGGTTAGGCCACTGTTGGAATATTGTGTGCAATTCTGATCTCCTTCTTAACGGAAAGTTGTTGTGAAACTTGAAAAAGTTCAGAAAAGATTTACAAGGATGTTGCCAGGGTTGGAGGATTTGAGCGATAGGGAGAGGCTGGGGCTGGGGGGTGATCTTATAGAGATTTATAAAATCATGAGGGGCATGGATAGGTTAAATAGACCAAGTCTTTTCCCTGGGGTGGGGGAGTCCAGAAATAGAGGGCATAGGTTTAGGGTGAGAGGGGAAAGATATAAAAGAGATCTAAGGGGCAACTTTTTCACTCAGAGGGTGGTGCGTGTGTGGAATGAGCTGCTAGAGGAAGTGGTGGAGGCTGGTACAATTACAGCATTTAAAAGGTATTTGGATGGGTATATGAATAGGATAGGTTTGGAGGGATATGGGCAAGGTGCCGGGACTAGATTGGGTTGGGATATCTAGTTGGGATGGACGAGTTGGACTGAAGGGTTTGTTTCCGCACTGTACATCTCTATGACTCTATGACTCTGCCATGAGCTGCACTTCCTGTCATCACTTGCTGTTTTTTATTTGCAAAGTGCAACCAGGACAGGCTGGAACAACACCCAGCATGGACAGAATAACAGCCAGTTTGATGGGTGAAAATGTGGCATCCATGTTTACTGAACACTGTGACGTTGCAGCACCAAAAGCATGAAGAAGCTGCCTGCAAACTACGTTGGAATTGCGATCATTCCATTGCCTGTACAATGTGAGGGGATGCAGACATCAGATGCTGGTCAAAGCCAAGTGGTACATGTCATTGGTGCTGTCATATGGCACTTGGGCATCTCAATGTTGAAATTATTAGCGATAATGACAGACCACTGCTAGCTGAAGAGGAACCACAATTAGTGCAACTTCCATGGGTACTGTGTGAGCCACATAACTTGTAAGTCCTTGGTAGCAATTAATATGGGCCCAGGTTTGGGAGGGTTGTATTGCACTCCAGGCAACTACCTTCTCCATGATATGTGGTCATCATTCACCAAGTTACTGCTATGCCTAAACATGGATGGATGATGGAGTCATGTCCCTTGTTATCTGGATGCAGCGCATCTCACTGTGTGATGAAATGTACACAGCGCTGATATGCAAGATACACCAGTGCTAACCATTTGGAAATCGAAGAAACTCTTTCACTCCTTCTGTGCTCAATTTAAGTCTTTTCCAGTGAGAGTGAAGGGCTCTGCTGCTGGTGGCACCTTGGGCACTGTGGCTGCTGCTACAGACCAGTCCAAACCCCCTCAAAACATGTCAAGGAGACAGCCTGCAGCCTCACCTTTTCTTACTCTGCATTGTGTTCTGGATCTAATTCGATTGGTCAAACTACCAAGCTTAAAGCAAAACACACTTTATTCATACACTATAGTTAAAATACCGACAAAATAAAAAGAAAAGAATTGGCTTAACTGTAAGTCTATCCAAATACTTAACAAAATAATAAACTACTCATTAACTGTTCCAATACAGTAACATCTGATAAACGTTTGAGGGAGCTGAGGCTTTTCTCATTGGAGCGAAGAAGTGTCAGAGGCGACTAGATAGAGGTGTCCAAATTGAAGAGAGGGATAGATAGAGTGATTAGTCAGAGACTTTTCCCAGGACAGAAATGGCTATCACAAGGGGGCATAATGTTAAGGCGATTGGAGGAAGGTTTAGGGGAGATGACAGAAGTCGGCTTTTTACACAAAGAGTGGTAGGTACATGGAATACACTGCCAGTGGTGGTGGTTGAGTCAGAAACTTTCGAGATATTTAAGCGACTCTTGGATGATAGTACAATAAAAGGTATGGGGGTTAGTTGATGGTAGAGTAGGATAAAAGGTCAGCACAACATCAAGGGCCGAAGGGTCTGTACTGTGCTGTACTGTTCTGTGTTCTAAATACACCCTTGGTAAAGACAAATTCAGCAAAATGGATTGTCTCACATGAAAATCTAACAGCAGGAAGAGAACTCTAGCTTTGAGCTCTAACAGAGAGAGGAATAAGAGCTTCTACACCCAGCTTCAAGACCCCAGCAACTGCTGAAAGTTAAAATTAAAACCCTGGATCTATGGGAGCTTTACCCCACCCATTCAGGCTGCTTCTATTGTTCCGACTTTAAAAAAAAAACCGTAGGGGTGAAAAACTATTTATTTTATTGGCTTTGGAGCAGACTATTTGGTTTCTCTTGGATGATAGAACAATGAAGGGTATGTGAGTTAGTTGACGTTAGAGTAAGTTTCCTGAAATGCAGTGCTCTTCCAGCACCACTAATCCAATATTTGGTTCCTCTTCTCAACCTCAGAAAAAGCAGGACAAAATACACTTCTTAACACCATAGTATTGTCGCACTGCATTCTGACCAGGGGGGGCCAACAAAATCAGGAGGTCCAGTGCTGACAGTAAGCTCAGGAACAGCAGCAGGTCACTGCAGAGGACAAGAAATGCCCAGCTCAAGGAAAGGTCACAGATACAGAGTCCTTTAGGATACGGGGGTACACAGGTGCCCCAGAGCACTCTGAACCCAGCTCCATTTCCTGGGAATGAGCAAGGTACGGTGCCAACACAGGCTTTTTATGTCCCGGGACCTCATGAGGCCAATACTGGTGTGGGACCTGAGAAGTTGCAGGAGTGGGAGGACATCCTCTCCGAGTGGCTGTGATGGTCACTGCGGCACACTGATCCTCTCTGAGGGTCACTGCAGCACACTGAATGTCAATGCAGTGTAGATGGTCCACACTGCTCCAACTGAGTGTCAGTGGCAGAGGGAGTGGGTGCCGTGTAATCAACACCAAAGTGAATGCTTCTGATATTCTGTTGGTGGGAAGGTGATTGAAGAAGGCCCAGAGGGTTAGAAGACTAGAACATTACCCTGAGTCATTCTTGCAGCAATGTCCTGGGTCTGATATGATTGGCTTCAGATAACTATAACCATCCATCTTCCTTTGTGCTATGTGTAGTGCTGGAAAGCAGAGAGTTCTCCACCATTCTGTTCACTTCAGTTGTGTGAAGGCATCTTGGTGTCACAGTTGACTGGATGCTGCCTCAGGTGCAGGGAAGATAATTGTATTCGCCCTGCAATTCTAGACAAGCTTTCTTCTGCGTATTTGTCGCAACAAGGATGGTGCAACAACTTCCTGATGAGGAGCTTATGCTCAAAACGTTGCCTCCCCTGCTCTTCAGATGCTGCCTGACCGGCTGTGCTTTTCCAGCACTACACATTTTGGCTCTGATCTCCAGCATCTGCAGTCCTCACTTTCTCCTAATGTCTTTGTAAGCTCAATTATAAATAAGTTAATGATTTTACTGTGCATTGCATGGATAAGTATCTTCCTCTTGTATTTTCAAATAGTTTGCAATAAGCACTTTAGAAACTTGGAGGCTGACATTACATTCTTTCAGTCTATGCTTACAATGTCACACAGAAACATTTTCTTCTTTCTGGGGTGAGGGACATGGTTGCCAAGGAGATGGTGTTTAGTATGAACGTGACTGTATTTTTCAGGAGGCCTGACAGATATGTGCAACAATTAAAAACTTAACTGGGCAACATCAGATTTCTCATTGAAGAGAGGTGCTGGATAGAAATCCTGCCTCTGAGTGATTGCTTGGCAGCCGATAGAATAAGTAGGCACTGCCATTCTTTTACATGGGCTTTCACCAAGTATTGATGATGGAAGCCTGGAGGGAGAGAAGGCGTGTGAGTAAGGAGTTGTGATTGAGTTGGGAGTTGATAGAAAACAGAGGATGGTGTCATCCAATAGGATCTTCCTTTGCTGATGATGGGTTCCCCAGTTGGGCAGAAAGTGGCTAAGTATGAGGAAGCGCCCTACTGTAGGTCAATCCAAATAGCTTTGGCAGGTGGTTACCCCGAGTGGCAAGATCTTTGCTGGCCTTTAGTTGAATGTAAGCAGCAGAGGGGTGAGGCCTTATTAGTGACACTCAGGCTTTGTACCTGGAGCATGACTGGGGAGAGGTGGAAATGTGACCGGGTTGTCGCCACTTTCTGCCCAATCACCATGATCCAAATGGAAGAAGGGTGTCAATTGACTGTATGGCCAACTTAATAGAAATTGGAAATAGAAGCAGGAGTAGGCCATTTGGCCCCTCGAGCCTACTTCACCATTCAATATAATCGGGTTGACCATACAACTCAGTATCCTGTTCCAAATTTCTCCCTAAAACCTTTAATGCCTTTAGCTCTAAGAATTATATCTATCTCCTTCTTGAAAGCAATCAATGTTTTGGCCATTCCGTAGAGATTCCCACAGGCTCACCACTCTCTGGGTGAAGAAATTTCTCCTCATCTCAGTCCTAAATAGCCTACCCCTTACCCTTAAACTGTGGCCCCTGTTCATTTCTTCATTTTTTTTTAACATTTGGGCGTATCTATAATGGACAGAATTATTTTTTGTTAGATATTTTAGTATTTATGCATGGGGTTAGAAGGAGGTCAGAGTCAAGGCTAATCCACATGTCTCTGGGAAAATGCCAGCCAAAGCAGCAGGCAAAACAGACTGGAGACTGCATTCCTAAATAAACATTTCCAGGTGGGATAGTTATTTATATACAAATGCTGTAATATGTCATAAACCATACCAGGAAAATCTTCTGCCTAATTCTTGAAGAGCAAAATTCTTTGTCTGCTTTTTACTTTTCAGAAAGACAGTGAATGATAGTTCTGTGGCCTGTCAGCCTCCGGGTTTGATTTACATAGGATCAGGGACAGCAAAGGGATCAATTGCAATTTGAATTCATAGCAGGAAAATAGTCTGTGCTGAGACACAAGTACTGTTGTAGCCAAACTTATGCAATGTCCCACTCCCACACTCCAGGCTCTGTGCTATTATAAGGTTTGAGACACTTAAATATGACAACGTTGGTACTGGTTTTACAAACTTAAGTTGGATATGTACGTAGTGAACAGGAAGATTTGTTAAACTAGAAAGGGACTGTCCTTACTTGATGAGGTAGCAGGATAAATAAGTACAAATAATTCAAACGGAATTATTTTCAATTTCTAACTTAAGTGGTAGATGGAGTTTAATTCAGATAAATGAGAGGTGCAGCATTTTGGGAATGCAAATCTTAGCAGGACCTGTACACTTAATGGTAAGGTCCTAGGGAGTGTTGCTGAATAAAGAGACCTTGGAGTGCAGGTTCATAGTTCCATGAAAGTGGAGTTGCAGGTAGGCAGGATAGTGAAGGTGGCATTTGGCATGCTTTCCTTTATTGGTCAGAGTACTGAGTATAGGTGTTGGGAAGTCATGTTGTGGCTGTACAGGACTTTGGTTAGGCCACTGTTGGAATATTGTATGCAATTCTGGTCTCCTTCTTATCGGAAAGATGTTGTGAAACTTGAAAGGGTTCAGAAAAGACTTACAAGGATGTTGCCAGGTTTGGAGGATTTGAGCTATAGGGAGAGGTTGCATTGGCTAGGGCTGTTTTCCCCAGAGTGTCGGAGGCTGATGGGTGACCTTAATAGAGATTTATAAAATCGTGAGGGGTATGGATAGGATAAATAGACAAAGTCTTTTCCCTGGGGTGGGGGAAACAAAGAACTAGAGGACATAGGTATAGAGTGAGAGGGGAAAGATATAAAAGAGACTTAAGGGGCAAGTTTTTCACTCAGAGGGTGGTGCATGCATGGAATGAGCTGCCAGAGGAAGTGGTGGAGGCTAGTACAATTGCAGCATTTAAAAGGCGTTTGGATGGGTATATGAATAGGAAGGGTTTGGAGGGATATGGGCTGGCTGCTGGCAATTGGGACTAGATTGGGTTGGGATATTTGGTCGGCATGGACGGGTTGGACTGAAAGGTCTGTTTCCATGCTGTACATCTCTATGACTATGTCTATGTCTATCTAATTTGAATACCTGGGTTTTTTTCAAGCCACACACAGCACGATAACAGACCTTTCAGTCCAACCAGTCAATGCTGACCATTATCCCAAACTAAACTAGCCCCACTTGCCTGTGCTTATCCAAATCCCTCCAAACATTTCTTATTCATGAACTTATCCAAATGTCTTTTAAATGTGGTAACTGCACCTGCATTCACCAGTTCCTCTGGAAGTTCATTCCACACATGAACCACATTCTGTGTAAAAATGTTGCCCCTCATGTCTTTTTAAAATCTTTCTTCTCGCACCTTAAAATTATGCCCCCTAGTTCTGAACATGCCCACACTAGAGAAAAGACACTCGTCATTCATTTTATCTATGCCCCTCATGATTTTATAAACTCAGATCGAATAGTATGATTCCATATATGGTCATCTCTCAACCTCCTACACTCCAATGAATAAAGTCCCAGCCTTTCCCTGTAACTCAAACCCTTCATTCCTGGCAAGATCCTGGTAAATCTTTTCAGAATCCTCTCCAGCTTAATAATATCTTTCCTCTAAGAAGCCGATCAGAACTGGACACAGTACTCCAGATGGTGTTATGAAGGATGTTAAAATGGTTGCAGTAGTCAGCTAACCAGATTGGTTCAAGCTCACGAGCCAATCAATGATTGCGAATCAGTCTGAGCCAAAATGAACAGCTTTTAAAAAAGCTTTGACATTCAGGTGAATTTTGCCTGCTGACTATGGAGCACAAGTTGGTCACTTGGCCCTCACAGCCTTCTGTGCCATTTAATAAGATCACGGCTAATTTGATTGTAGCCTCAAAACGACATTCCCACCTGCCTCTGATAAGCTTAAACCTCCTTTGCTTGTCAAGAATCTATCCACCTCTACCTTAAAAAAATTCAAGGACTCTGTTTTCATCCATCTGTTCAGGATGAGAGGTCCTAAGACTGATGACCCTCTGTGAGAAAAAAATGGCCTTAACTCTATCTTTAAATGGACAGTGAATCCTAGTTCTAGGTTCTCCCATAAGAGAGAACATACCCTTCTCACCCCTCAGGACATTATACATTTCAATCAAGTTACCTGTAGTTCTTCAAAACACGCTTTAGCCTTCATTGCTCAGACCTTTGTGCGTTGTGGTGGGGATGTCATGATTAGATTAGATTACTTACAGTGTGGAAACAGGCCCTTCGGCCCAACAAGTCCATGCCGACCCTCCGAAGAGCAACCCACCCAGACCCATTCCTCTACATTTACCCCTTCACCTAACACTACGGGCAATTTAGCATGACCAATTCACTGAACCTGCACATTTTTGGACTGTGGGAGGAACCCGGGGCACCTGGAGGAAACCCACGCAGACAAGGGGAGAATGTGCAAACTCCACACACAGTTGCCTGAGGCGGGAATTGAACTCGGATCCCTGGCGCTGTGAGGCAGCAGTGCTAACCATGCCGCCTCATGTGGAGTTTGTACAGGACGTAGGTGAGGTCTCTTCTGGAATACCGTGTACAGTTCTGGTCATCCTGTTATAGGAAGAATATTATTTAATTGGAGAGGGTTTAGAAAATATTTACCAGGATGTTGCCGGGAATGGAGGTATAAGATATAAAAATGGACTGGACTTTTTTCACTGGAATGCAGGAGGTTGAGGGGTGACCTTATAGAGGTTTGTAAAATCATGAGAGGCGTCGATAAGGTGAATGACAAGGGTCTTTTCCTTAGGGTAGGAGAGTTCAAAACTAGGGGGCATATTCTCATGGTGAGAGGAGAAAGTTTTAAAAAGGATGTGATGGGCAACTTTTTTACATAGAGAGTGATTCATGAGTGGAATGAACTGTCAGAGAATGTGGTGAATGTAGGTACAGTTACAAAGTCAGAGAATGTGGTGAATGTAGGTACAGTTACAAAGTTTAAAAGACACTTGGATAAGTTCATGAATAAGAAATGTTGGGAGGAATATGGACCAAGCGCAGGCATGTAGGACTAGTTTAGTTTGGAACATGAGTTGGTGTGGACTGGTTGGACCAAAGGGTCTGTTTCCACGCTTTGTGACTATGAGTCCAGTCAAAATAAATCTCACTTATGCAATTTTACCCCTTAAGATAACCCTCCTATTCAAGATATTAAGTAAACATTCCCTGAACAGCTTCCAATACATTTATATCCTTCCTTAAATAAGGAGACCAATACTTTACACAGTACTCCTGATGTTAGTCTCACCAGTGCCATGCTTAATTCAAGTTTAACCTTCTCACTTTTGTATTCAAATCCCTTCACAATAAACAATAGCATTGTACCAGTTTCCCTCATCATTTGATGTACCCGTCTGCCTCTGTATCTCAGATCTCCTCAATGGAGTCATAAAGCACGGAAACAGACCCTTGGGTCCAACCAGTCCATGCCAACCATAATCACAAATTAAACTAATGCTGCCTGCCTTCACCTGGCTCATATCCCTCCAAACCTTTCCTGTTCATGTACTTATCCAGATGGCTTTTAAATGATGTAACTCCACCCACATCCACCACTCCCTCTGGAAGGTCATTGCACACAGGAACCACTCTTTGTGTAAACAAAATTGCCCCATGTGCCTTTTTAAAATCTTTCTCCCTCTCACCTTGAAAATATACCCCCTAATGTTGAAAAACTTCACCCTCGGGAAAAGACACCAGCAATTTAACTTATCTATACCATTTGTGACTTTTACAGACCTCTATATTTACAAAATACCGTGCAAGGACTGTAACAAACACTACATTGGACAAACAGGCAAAAAATTAGCCACCATTATATATGGACACCAACTAGCCACAAAAAGACATGATCCTCTCTCACTAGTATCCTTACATATGGATGAGGAAGGACCCCATTTCGACTGGGACAACACATCTATCCTGGGACAAGCCAAACAAAGACATGCACGAGAATTCCTGGAAGCATAGCATTCCAACCAGAACTCTATCAACAAACACATCGAGTTAGACCCCATCTACCACCCCCTGAGAAAAAGAACCGGAAGTGACTTCACCACTGGAAATGACATCACCGACCCAAAGAAACCCAAACATATAAATAGAAAGCAGGAATTATCAGCAGTGCTTTGCCTGAGGCCCACTGAAGATGTTACCTAGTAGAGGGACAAAACGTCCGGAAATGAACCTTCCAGCTCAGCGAGCAAACCTAAATCCAGATCCTCAACCTGAGCTACAAATCTTCTCAAAACTCACTAAGACCTCTATAAAGTCTCCTACGCTCCAGTGAAAAAGGTCCCAGCCAATCCAGCCTCTCCTTGTACCTCAAACCCTCCATTTCTGGCAACATCCTGGTAAGTCTCCTCTGAACCTTCTTTAACTTAGTAATGTCCTTCCTGTAACAGGGTGACCAGAACTGGACACTGTACCCCTGAAGAGGCCTCTCCAATGTTCTCTGGTTAGCACGCAAAACAAAACTTTTCACTGTATCTCGGTCATTGACAATAATAAATCAAATCAAATTGATTATTATCTAATTGATGAGAGATTGCAGCTCTAAGATTCAGAGCGATCCAGTTGTCATAATACATGAATTTCAAAAGATGACATGCAGGTACAGCAAGTAATTCAGAATATTAATAGAGTGGAATTATTTATTGCGAAGGTGATTGAAGACAAAATAAGGGAGATTATGGTTCAGTCATACTGGCCATTGGTGAGACCACATCTGGAGTTCTATGTACAGCACTGATCTCCTTATTTAATGTAAATGCCTTGGAGGCAGTTCTCAGAAGGTTTACCGGGCTCATGCCTGGAATGGGTGTTACACCTAATGAGAAAAGGTTGGACAGATTAGGTCGCTGTCTACTGAGTCTATAAGAATCAGAGGTAACTTAATTGAAATGTAAGATAAAAGGGGTCCTGACACAGTGGCTGTGGGGTGAGATGTTACCTTGTTTGAAGAACCAGGGTTTACTGTTTTACAATAAAATAGTCAATCCAATCCAATCTAGTCCCACCTGCCAGCACCCGGCCCATATCCCCCCAAACCATTCCTATTCATATACCCATCCAAATGCCTCTTAAATGTTGCAATTGTACCAGCCTTCACCACTTCCTCTGGCAGCTCATTCCATACATGTACCACCCTCTGTGTGAAAAAGTTGCCCCTTAGGTCTCTTTTTTATATTTTTCCCCTCTCACCCTAAACCTATGCCCTCTAGTTCTGGACTCCCCAACCCCATAGAAAAGACTTTGTCTATTTATCCTATCCATGCCTGCCCCTCATGATTTTATAAATCTCTATAAGGTCACGTCATACTGGCCATTGGTGAGACCACATCTGGAGTTCTATGTACAGCACTGATCTCCTTATTTAATGTAAATGCCTTGGAGGCAGTTCTCAGAAGGTTTACCGGGCTCATGCCTGGAATGGGTGTTACACCTAATGAGAAAAGGTTGGACAGATTAGGTCGCTGTCTACTGAGTCTAGAAGAATCAGAGGTAACTTAATTGAAATGTAAGATAAAAGGGGTCCTGACACAGTAGCTGTGGGGTGAGATGTTACCTTGTTTGAAGAACCAGGGGTTACTGTTTTGCAATAAAATAGTCACCCCATTCTCTGGAAATCTCTTACTAGGTGGAAACAGAGCCTTTGAATATTCTGAGGCAAAGGTACTTAAATTCTTGTTTTTCTTTTATTTAACCTATTTTACTAATCAACCTGTTCAAGGATGTTATTACACACCTCTGGAGCAGGTGGGAATTGAGCCCAGGCCTCCCGCTCTGGACTGAGACAATACCACTGCTCCACAAGAGGGAGCCTTCTTAGATTTTTTTAAACCTATTTCGTCTAAACAACCTGTTGAGAGATGTTATTGCACACTTGTGGATCAAGTGGAATTTGAACTTGGGCCTCCCAGTCTGGAGTAGGGACACTACTGCTGTAGCACAGGAGGGCCTCTTCTTAGATTTTAAAAAATTTAGTCTATTTTTGTAATCGACCTGTTCAGTGATGTTATTACATAACTCTGGAGTAAGTAGGTCTTGAACCCCAGGCTTTGCAGTCCAGGGGTAGGGATACTACCACCACACTGTAAGAAGGCCCCTTCTTAGACTTTTGTTAAGCAAAAGAGTGAAATGTTAACAGGAGTAGGAGGAATATGGGGTAATCAGATCCTATTGAATGGTGGATCAAGTTCAAAGGCTGAGAGGCATACTCCTACTCCTAATTTATATGTTTGTGTCTTTACAGAAATACAGTCAACCTTTTATTAACCTACAGTTTCCCACAGGACACTTCACTTGCCACTTACTTGACCTACCCATTACTTTTAGTAGCCTCCTTATGCCCTCCACATAACTTACTTTCATAAATATCTATGTGTCATCAGTAAATTTGGCAACCATTCCTTCAATCCCTTCACCCAAGTTAGTTATGACTATTGTTAATAGTTCCAGCACCAGCCTCTATGGCATTCCACTCTTACATCTGGACAATCTCAAGAAGACCCATTTTACCTTCTCTCTGCTTCTGTTAGCCAGCAAATCTTGGATCAATGCTGCTTCTATACCATGAACATTCACTTTCCACAATTGTCTATGATTTGGCCCCTGACCAAACGCTTCTAGAAATATGGGCACAGTCTAATCACAGTGTAAGTACAGTACATCAACTGGTGACTTTTTATCCACTTTATATGATACTTCTTCAAACAACTCGATTAGATTAATTAAACAGTTTCCTTTTCATAGATTGATGTGAGCTCTGCCTAAATACTTTGAACTGACCTAAATACCCTGCAATAATTTATTTAATGCTTGTAGTATTATTCCTATGGCAGATTTTAGGTTAAGTGGCCTATAGTGGATCAACTATAGTGGATCAACATTCCCGATGTAGGGCATTTGCCCAAAATGTTGACTCTCCTGCTCCTCAGATGCTGCCTGACCTGCTGTGCTTTTCCAGTGACACACTTTTTGACTCTGATCTCCAGCATCTGCAGTCCTCACTTTCTCCAAATATCTCACTAGCTAGCTCATTAAAGCACCTAGGATAAAATCCATTAGGACCTTGGCAATTGTTACAGGACATTGGTTAGGCCACTGTTGGAATATTGTGTGCAATTCTGGTCTCCTTCCTATCAGAAAGATGTTGTGAAACTTGAAAGAGTTCAGCAAAGATTTACAAGGTTGCTGCCAGAGTTGGAGGATTTGAGCTATAGGGAGAGGTTGAATAGGCTGGGACTGTTTCCTCTGGACCGTCAGAGGCTTAACACAGCTCAGTTCGACTTCTCTGGTAATTGTAACTTAGAGTTCCTCCTTGCCATCCAGTTTTGATTTAAAGCGACTTCTGGGCTGTTTCTTGTATCCTCCATAGAGTCATAGAGATGTGCAGCATGGAAACAGACCCTTCGGTCCAACACGTCCCTGCCAACCAGATATCCCAATCCAATCTAGTCCCACCTGCCAGCACCTGGCCCATATCCCCCCAAACCGTTCCTATTCATATACCCATCCAAATGCCTCTTAAATGTTGCAATTGTACCATCCTTCACCACTTCCTCTGGCAGCTCATTCCATACATGTACCACCCTCTGTGTGAAAAAGTTGCTCCTTAGGTCTCTTTTCTATTTTTCCCCTCTCACCCTAAGCCTATGCCCTCTAGTTCTGGACTCCCCAACCCCATAGAAAAGACTTTGTCTATTTATCCTATCCAGACTCCACTTTCAAGAAGCTATGAACCTGCACTCCAAGGTCTCTTTGTTCAGCAACACTGCCTAGGACCTTACCATTAAGTGTATAAGTCCTGCTAAGATTTGTTTTCCCATAATGTAGCACCTCACATTTATCTAAATTAAACTCCATCTGCCTTGCAAAATACTTGTTCAATTCATTTGCCACCGCTTTATTTTCTGTTATCAATCTTTCAGGCTCACTTTCATTAGGTACAATGCCCTTATTTCTTAATATCTTTTTAAACATATTTATAGAAGCTCTTGATATCTGTTTATATGCTTCTGACTAACTTTTACTTGTGCTCTAATTTTTCCTTTGTTTCTTTATTTCATTCTGTGCTTCTGTATATTCTGCATGATATTTTGACCTGCCACCTATCTTTGCACAATTACATGCTTTTTAGTTAAGCTTGGCACTATCTTTAACACTTCTGGTTAGCTATAGATGGCAGGTCTGTCATTTTGGAATATTGTTTGCTCTTGGAATGTGCCTATCTGTGTTGTTCGCAGGGCCCAGTTCTTTTTAAACAGAATGAATATGTACTCTTACTGCTCTTAATGCCTTGATGACTCAAAATAAAATTTAAAAATCAAAACTTAAAATTTAAACAAAGCCTAGCAGCTAACTGTCAATCATTATCATGCTCCATGACAATGTCTCTACCAATTAGAGTCCACTGGGCAACCAATCAGCACCTTCCTCTCACACGGTATAATATTAGTTTGCCTTTTAAAATGGTATTTATTGCAAATTGCTCTAGTGGGTGTAAGATGAAAAGCTGTGGTAAAATACGCCCTTTTCCAGCAAAACACATTAAAATATTTGCAGGTTTGTGGTTAAAATCAAAGAAGGGAATAATTGGATATCTATTCCAAGAGTGGCATTGGCTGAATGCCCTCCTGCTGTACAACAGTACTCTCTAAGTTACTTAGAATACAAACTAAAATTTCTTCTATATGAGGTAAATTAAAGTGCAGCAAGAGCTGTAATTTCTGGAATTTCTTGAATGCGTCAGAAATTCGAATTTAAATCAGCCTTTGAAAACATAGATGCCAACCCAAATCTAATAGCCAAAGTAAGTCAAATTTACCAGAATGTTGCTGGGTATGGAAGGGTTGAGTTGTAAAGAAAGGACTGGATAGGCTGGAAGTTTTTTCACTGGAGCATAAGAGGTTAAGCAGTGATCTGATAGAAGTTTATAAAATAATGAGAGGAATAGCTAGAGTTGATGGTAATTGTCTTTTCCCTGAGATAGTGGATTTCAAGACTAGGGGGCACATTTTTAAGGTGAGAGGATGGAGATTTAAAAAAGACATATGGAGCAATTTTTTTACATGGGGGTATTCATGTGTGGAATGAACTTACAGAGGAAGTGGTGCATGTGGGTACAAATGCAATATTTAAAAGACATTTGGATAAGTACATGAATAGGAAATGTTTGGAAGGTAATGGGTCAGGAGCAGGCAGGTGGGACTGGTTTAGTTTGGGATTGCGTTTGGCATGGTTTTGATTCTATGGTTATGACTTGGACTAGAGTCCATCAAATATAAAGGAGTAACAATCTAAATTATTACAAATATCAAGAGGTATGAAGGAAGACTGGCAAGTAATCAAATCATTAATTCATTGAAATAAATTAATGAAAGAAACAAAGATAATTGAATAAATGGCTTTCATACCATCTAAATTGCCATCCATTTTGGCTACATTTGTGGTGGAAAATGGAATAAAATTGTTAGTTGCGGCTACTGCCTCTGATCAATTGCATCAATGTCAATGAAAATAAAAGTCAGGAGGGAGGTAAAATAAACAACTGAAGTGCTAATACTTGATTAACACCATTCCACACAAAAGCAGTTGATTGGACTTTTTGGCACCTTTTAAGAAATGCAATCACCTTCACGATAATTAATTTCTAATGCCAAATAGGCCCTTTTTCCTGATGAAGGGCTTTTGCCTGAAACGTCGATTTCGAAGCTCCTTGGATGCTGCCTGAACTGGTCATTGTTTTTACCTTTTTGCCAATTATCTTACTTCACAACTAAAATCAAAGCAAAGAATTGTGGGAGCTGGAGATCTGAAAAAAATAGGAAATGCTCAAAAAATTCAACAGGGCTGGAAGCATCTGTGGAGAGAGAACAACAAAATGAACATTTCAAGTCCAGAATGACATTTTATTTTGAATTCCTTGCTTCAATTCCTACTTTACAACTCCTGTGAGGCTCTGATCATAATAAGACAACACAGTTACTGTACTTAACATTTTGTACCTCAGTACCTTTATGCCTGGGATGGCACTGGGAGTGGCAACTTTGTACACTTTTCATTGTGCTCCTGTTCTTCTGTGCTTAAATACTAGTGACAATAAACCTAATTTTAATTCCGTGTTTAGTCCTTCCAGAAACTTAGAAACATTCCAGCTCAGGGTACAGCAGTCCCCATAGAGACTTTCTTCCAGCAGCTTTCTTCAGCTGAGAAATAAGAAGGGTGCAGTTACATTAGAACATAGAACATAGAACAATACAGCACAGAACAGGCCCTTCGGCCCACGATGTTGTGCCGAACATTTGTCCTAGCTTAAGCACCCATCCATGTACCTATCCAATTGCCGCTTAAAGGTCACCAAAGATTCTGACTCTACTACTCCCACAGGCAGTGCATTCCATGCCCCCACCACTCTCTGGGTAAAGAACCCACCCCTGACATCTCCCCTATACCTTCCACCCTTCACCTTAAATTTATGTCCCCTTGTAACACTCTGTTGTACCCGGGGAAAAAGTTTCTGACTGTGTCTACTCTATCTATTCCTCTGATCATCTTATAAACCTCTATCAAGTCACCCCTCATCCTTCGCCGTTCCAACGAGAAAAGGCCGAGAACTCTCAACCTATCCTCGTACGACTTCCTCTCCATTCCAGGCAACATCCTGGTAAATCTTCTCTGCACCCTCTCCAAAGCTTCCACATCTTTCCTAAAATATGTTAATACTTAACTAAGGAACCACCACAAGCTGCATTTCAGTATAAATAGGGGTCAACCAAGCCAAGCCATTGCACCATTCCTCTCTATCTTCCTCTTTCCAATGCTGCACCTCAGCTTCAACTAATTACTCACAGCCATAACCTACAATTTGACAGAACAGATGGGAAGTTATGACATTCCCAATTCAAAGATTCTCAAACCAAAGTCTCACCGACTTCGGTCATTGAGGTCCAGTATACTGTTGATGTTTAGAGTTCTAGGTCAGTATTGACTCAATCACTTCCATAAACACCTCCCCACCGATCCTAACATTGACTGCAGCTCCCATTGATCAGAAGTGCAAGATCCTGTAAAACCTTAGTGGCCTCCTTTCAACAAAGGGAGAAGCTTCTATGCTATGGAGACTTGGGCAATCTACAGCATGCATCACAAAGCTTGGAAGAATGCTAAGATCCTTTAATCCTTTGACAAGTGCAGTTGCATCCTCTCCCAAAACCACATGCCTAGCATTGAGGTATTACTCACTCAGAACCAGCTCCACTGGATTGGACAGGTCATTCATACGCCTGACAGCACACTTAGACCTTGGTAACAGCAGAATGTTCCCAGGAGACCAAAAGACCTTTAGAGATATCCTGCAGTGATCAAACATTCAGCTATCTCAGGAGATTCCCTGCCTTATGACCATCATAGAGAAGGCTCATTTGGGAAGACACTAAAAACATCAAGAGTGTACACTGGGAACGTTCAGAGGTAGGCCAAGGGAGAGGGGTGTATAAACTTCCAATCAACCATATACCCAACCCTTCAAGCTTCGCATATGTCAGAGTCATCAGATTGAGCATTAGAACCATCTCAGAATGCATTGAATTGGTGAAGAAGCAACTTATTCTCAAACTTGTGGGACTGCCTAAGGTGACAGGACAACAGTGAATAGTTAGCCAAGGATTTGTAAAACAAACATTGTATTCACTAGAATGCTAAAGGGGGAGATGGTGGCATAGTGGTAATATGAATGAAATGGAAGTAAGAGGCGTTGATAGAGTTTAACTTTGATTAATAAATTTGGAATAGAAGGCTAGCAATCAGTAATGGTGACAATGAAAACATCACGATTTGCACAAGCAGCGCTTCCTTTGGAACACGCAAACAGATCTTTTTTGCACACTTTAGAGAGTAGTCAGGCATTTGCTGTAACATCTCACAAGAAAGTCGGGCACTCTGACAATGCAGCCCAATTACAGCAGCCAAGACTAAATAATCAAGTCTTGGGAGTCAACCCATGATCTTTTCACTCAAAGGCAAGGTGGCCTTGCCTTAGAAAGTATCCCAGAGGGAAGTTACAGAACATTTCCGTACACAAAAGTTTTTGATTATGGTGATGCCTATAAAATGACAACTAATCTAGCTTCAAAATGGGATTAAACATTTGAAAAAAAAAGAAATCAAAGAGTGCAATTTTGAGATCCTAAAGTACAAGATGAAAGCCCAAACAAATAACACAAATATCAACATCCAAAGAGTATGAGTAAGGTGGCAGGGGAGAAGAATAAAACAGTTTTTTTTATGCAGCTAGCACACTCTGGAAGCACAGCAAGTAATAATCCAAAACAGGAGCTTTGGTACTAGCTTCCAAGATTGATTGAAGAATGTTTTCACATGCTATGTTTAAACGTAGGAGGATTGAGTGGCTCAGTTGGCTACATTACAGGTTTACAATGCTAATAGTGTGTTCAATCCCTGCATGAACTATGGTAGTACTTGGAGGCCTCTCTGCCTGCCCCACATTTGGGAAACATTGCTTCAAGATATCCATAATCAATTGTCTATGTCAGTCCTCATCTAATGGGAGAAAGGTTCCTGTGTGGACTATCACTATTTACCCAATTTAATTTTGATCACAATTATAAGTACTCCATTGGCAGTCTTATGCACACTAACGACTGGAGTTTGATTAAGACATGCTGTGGAACAGATTCATGACCCTCAAATCACCCATTTGGCATTTTCCCACAAAAGAGTAGCAGTATTATTGGTCATTTGTTTCTTTAGTGCTTAATCATTCTTTGCTCCTGGGTCTTTTCACTACAGGAAATTAGTAAAAGGACAGAGAATTTTAATAGCAGAGGTGAACAGCTCCCTCAGCATTTTTTCCAGAGATTCTGAGGGAAGCAGCTAGGAAACAAACGGCTGCACAAGTGGGGAGGTTAGCATGGTGGGAGGTTCCTCTCACAGCAGAGGGTTCAAAGAGCAGTCAGCAGCTTTCTCTGATGGAGCAGGCTTGTAGACCTAGCATTGAGGCCAAGTGGCTGCCTTTTTTAAAAATCAGGTCAAATGTAATATTACTGCAGGCTTGTTAGACTAGCAACAGTGCACAATTTTTAACTCTCATTTTGGAGAAACGGCTAATCCCAAGTACTGCAATGGTACATCACGGGTAAATTACTGGACTAGTAATTCAAAAGGTTAATGGTCTGGGGCACGACTTCAGAACTTGCCCAAAGTAGTTGGTGAAATTTAAATTTGATCAAAAATCTGGAATATAGCATCAGTCACAGGGTCCGTGACAACCATCAATTGTTGCAATGCCTGGTTTATGAATACACTTTAGGGAAGGAAGACTGTCACCATAATCTGGTCTGGCTTAGATGAGACGTCAGACCCTTGGCAGGGTTGTGACAATGTTGCTCCTTTAAGAAGGTTATGTTGCCCTTGCTTTTCTTCAGAGAGGTTGTAAAAGCAGCAATTCCGAAAAGTTTGGCTTGGATTGGTTTTAGGGCCAATTTGATTATAGCTAACAGATACTGGCTCAGGCAAAAGGCTTCCAAGTTTTAAAAAACACGTACAATAAAAGGGGAGTGGCCAGTACTCCCAGCTCAGCTTCTCTCTGGTTTGATTTGGTTTTGTTTTGCCATCAGGCTGTTCACTGAAAGCAGTCAGGCAGGTTTGAGGCTGCTGATCCAAGAAACAGTGCCAAGGAAGAGGGTGGTCCATGCTGCCATCTCTCTCTCTCTCCTGTAAGACCCTATGTTTGATTTTACCTTTCGTGCCACGGGGTGTCCATGGGGATTGTTGCAAGTATTGGGAACAGCATCATTCAGTTGGGATAATCTGTTGGGTTTTCGGATAGATTAAGTTATTCAGTATTCTGGACCCTGGCACCCGGGAGGCAACAAACCATCCGAGAGTCTCGCCCCTGTCTGCAGAACCGCCTGTCCGTCCCTCTAAATAGAGAGTCTCCTGTAACTAGTGCTCTCCTCCTCTCCCCCTTTCCCTTCTGAGTCTCAGAGCCAGACCTCACGCCACAGATCCGGTCACTGCAGCTTACCCCTGCTAGGCTGTCCCCCCCACCAGTATCCAAAGCGGTATACCTATTGTTTAGGGGAATGACTACAGGGGATCCCTGCACTGCCTGCTTCCTCCCCTTCCCACCTCTAATTGTTACCCAGCTACCTCTGTTCTCTGGCGTAACTATGTCCCTGTAGTTTCTATCTATCACCTTCTCAGCCTCTCGAATAATCCTCAGTTCATCCAACTCCAGTTCCAGTTCCCTAACTCGTTCTGTGAGGTGCAGAATCTGACTGCATTTCCTGCAGACGAAGTCGGCAGGAGTATCGGTGGTCACCCCTACCTCAAACATCCTGCAGGAGGAACATTCCACTGCCTGCGCTGCCATTACTCTACACTTCGTCTCCAAAGCAAGAACACTGAGTAGCTTACCTGTGAACTTTAAAGTTAGGTTAGAGGCGGAGGATGGGAGGGAGGCCCTACTATGTAGGGCCTGGGGTATAGAACACACCCACTCAAATATCAATCACTTACCTTCCCGACCAGCTCTGCACTCCAACCTCACTTCCGCCCAGCTCGCGCCGCTCTCTGCTGAGAAAAGACCGTTGGCGTCGAGGTAAGTTCTTTATATATCACTTACCTTCCCGACCAGCTCTCCGCTCCAACCTCACTTCTGCCCAGCTCGCGCCGCTCTCTGCTGAGGCCTGTTCTACAGGCCTCCCAACAGTGAGCATGAGATAGAAGAACAAATAGGAAAACAGATTATGGAAAGATGTAGAGGCAACAAGGTGGTGGTAATGGGATATTTTAATTTTCCCAACATTGACTGGGATATACTTAGTGTCAGAGGTCTGGATGGGGCAGAATTTGTAAGGAGCATCCAGAAAAGTTTTCTAGAGCAGTACGTCAATAGTCTGACAAGGGAAGGGGCCATATTGGACCTGGTGTTGGGGAATGAGCCAGGCCAGGTTGTAGAAGTTGCAGTGGGGGATTTCTTTGGGAATAGTGTCCACAATTCTGTAAGTTTTAGAATATTGTAAACAAAGAGGAGAGTGGTCCTAAGGGAAGACTACTAAACTGGACCAAGCCAATTATATTAAAATTCGGCAGGAGCTGGGAAATGTGGATTGGGAGCAGCTATTTGAAGGGAAGTCCACGTTTGATATGTGGGAAGCTTTCAAAGATAGGTTGAAGATAGTGCAGGATAGGCATGTCCCATTGAAAACAAGGGATAGGAAGGGCAAGAGTCATAAACCGTGGCTGACAGGAGAAATTGTGCGACTAGCCAAGAGGAAAAGGGAAGCGAACATAAGGTCCAGGCAGCTAGGAACAGAACTGGCCCTGGAGGAATATCGGGAGAGTAGGACTGTCTTAAACGAGGAATCAAGCGGGCTAAAAGGGGCCATGAAATAGCTTTAGCATGCAGAATTAAGGAGAAACCCAAGGCCCTGACAGATGTCTTTGTAGCAGCCTTAAACACAGGTGAGGTGCCAGAGTACTGGAGAGTTGCTAATATTGTCCCCCTGTTCAAGAAGAGTGGCAGGGATATTCCAGGTAACTATAGACCAGTGAGCCTGATGTCGGTGGTGGGAAAGTTGCTGGAGAAGGTACTGAGGGGTAGGATCTATTTATATTTGAAAGAGAATGGGCTCATCAGTGATAGGCAACATTGCTTTGTGAGGGGGAGATCATGCCTTACCAACTTAATACAGTTATTTGAGGAAGTGACCAAATTGATAGACGAAGGCTATAGATGTCATATACATGGACTTTAGTAAAGCATTTGATAAGGTTCCCCCATGGGAAACTAATGGAGAAAGTGTAGTCACATGGTGTGCAGGGTGTTCTAGCTAGGTGGATCAAGAACTGGTTGAGCAACAGGAGACTGAGAGTAGTAGTTGAAGGGAGTTTCTCAAAATGAAGAAAGGTGACCAGAGATGTTCCACAGGGGTCAGTGTCTCTGTTGTTTGTGATACACATAAATGATCTGGAAGAGGGCATTTCCAGCATTTTCTCTTTTAGAGCCAGACCTGCTGAGATTTTCAAGCATTTTCTCTTTTACCTCTGAAGGCAGCTGCAGAGGTGGATAGAGTGATTATGAAGGCATTATGCTTGCCTTCATCGGACAGGGTATTGAGTATAAGAGCTGGCAGGTCATGTTAAAATTGTATAAGACTTTGGTTCGGCCACATTTAGAATACTGTGTACAGTTCTGGTCGCCACATTACCAAAAGGATGTGGACACTTTGGAGAGGGTGCAGAGAAGGTTGACGAGGATGTCGCCTGATATGGAAGGTTCTAGTTGTGAAGAGAGGTTGAGTAGGTTAGGATTGTTTTCATTAGACAAGAGGAGATTGAGGGGTACATGATTGAGGTGTACTAAATCATCAAGGGTATAGCCAGGGACACAAGCTTTTTCCCAGGGTGAAGGATTCAATAACGAGAGGTCATGCGTTCAAGATGAGAGGAGAAAATTTTAAGGGGGATACACGTGGAAAGTACTTTACACAGAGGGTGGTAGGTGCCTGCAATGTGTTGTCAGCAGAGGTAGTAGAGGCAGGCACGGTAGATTCATTTAAGGGGTGTCTGGACAGATGCATGAGTAGGTGGGGAGCAGACGGATACAGATCTGTAGGAATTAGGCGACGGGTTTAGACAGTGGATTTGGATTGGCACAAGCTTGGAGGGCTGAAGGGCCTGTTCCTTGTAACGTTTCTTTGTTCTTTGTTCTTTGTACCAGAAGTATGTTCTCAGTTTCTAGCCTCAAATATTTCTTCCTGCGGGAGACCAAAAAGAGCAGGGTTTCAATGAGATAATTAAGTCTGCTGTTTTGCAGAACAATCAAAGTTTTGAGCTACATTCTAATAGGAAGAGCAATTCTGCAATGGAGTGTAATATGTTGCTACCTTACATGAGGGGATCATGGCTGAAAACTTGATCCAGTGCCTATGTTAGTGCCAGCAAGTTGTCTGAGTTCGACAGCCCACGGCAGGAGGACAGTTCATGATCAGGCCAACTCACTGAGCTTACTGAGCATAATCATTTCACTAATCCTTTTTCACAAAAACATGTCACTCAAATTGCAAGTAGACCTCTCAAAACTAGGCAAGTGAGCATTTAAAGCTGTCATTGTTAACTCTAACCAAAATCATGTTGATATACAGGCATTTCTGTAAGTTAGGAAAAATCACAATTTTTTTTGAAACCTTTGTATGCAGTGTTCCTATAACAGCTGATGACTCTATAATAATAATTGATATATGCATCAATCGTTGGTGTTGAGGAGATGTTGTTTACTTAAGGGTGAGTGAGTTGGACATCGTCTTCAACACAGGGAAGCAGGAAAGGTCAGTCCAAATGCTCTTTAAAGAACTTCTGCCAAAGAGCTTTGGCCAGCAGCCCTGATACCTGAACATCTATTCCTTCAACATTGTCAATGTTTTCTTTCAAATCTTCTGCTATGTGTGTCCTTTGTTGCCGATTAAAATTAATGTTGCAGAGAGTTAATCATTATCATATGGTATCTACTATCTTAGGGGAGGCCGCCAGGTCAGTCCTCACTTTGGAATTATTATTTGACAATTTGATAGGTCTGCTTGCTAAGAGTTAGTATTGACTCTCAGGTCTAATGTTCTGAAGAAGTGTGGATTCCTAAAAGGAGCCAGGAGTCTAATTCTGCAGGAGTTGTCTTCCTTGTCTCCTAGCTGTCAGCCTTGCACTTGCTGTGCAAGCTTAAAGAGTTTGGGATTGAGGATTTAAGAATCAGGTGAGCTGCCAGAAAAGTTTACAACCCTTGACTAAGGACTAGGAGAAGGAGTAGGCAATTCAGCCCCACGAGCCTGTTCTGCCATTTAATATGATCTCATTTTGGCCTCAACTCCAGGTTGCTCCCTATTACTTTTTAACCCATTACTAATTACATTTCTGGCTTTCTCCTCCTTACATTTACTGAGTGTCTCAGTTTCTACTACATTCTGGGGTTTAAATTCCACAGATTCACGATATGTGATGTTCTGCTGGTCATCACAAACTTGCTGCCAATTACAGAGAAACCTCGATTATCCGAAGGACACAGGCGGGGTGTATTTTGTTCAGTTAATCGAACTCCAGATAATCAAAAGCTGGATAACATTGTTCAGCCAAGCATTGGGACTTTGCGATTTTGCTGGATAATCCAATATTCGGATAATTGAATGCCGGATATTCAAGGTTTCTCTGTAATAGATTGGATGTTCTTTATGGTTCATGAAGGCATTGGGTAATGTCAATGATCCCAGGTGGAGATGGAAACCACGGCAACAATCAGCTGGTTCAGCTACTGACTGTTTCAAAGTACAAATGGGGGACAGCAACAGGAAAATCCCCTTTCACTGTTCCCTTGGCCAATTATGAATTGCGTGCCATGGTGGGCTAGACACTGTCCTTTCTAATTTAGAATCTAGGCATAACTGAAGCTCCAGCAAAGATTGTTGGCAGTGATCTGGGGTGTTATCGGTAAAGATATGTTAGTGCTCCTCAACGCAAATATCGTTTTACAAAGCTTTTTATATGATACAGGTTTTCCTGTTCACACTTCAAGATAATGAAAGGCTGAAGGTTAATAAGTAAAAGCTCATTTCAATGTATTGCAGTTCCTTACAATGTATTGCAAGTGAGGCTCAGACCACTTGGCCCCGTAGGCCCATGATAATGTTCGTGTCCCTCCTGACCCTTTTGCTTATTTATGTCAATTAATGAATCTTACTTCTCCTGTATTATTTATCTTTTCCCCAAATTTGTCAATGCTTATTGATTGAACTGTGGTGTCAAATTCCACTATTCTCTGGTTAAAGAAGTTTGTCCTGTATTCGCTATTAGATTTATTAATAACTGCTTTATATATATCTCCACTGTAAAGTTTTTATTTTCTCTTATTCTTCAATAGAATGTGTTGGTCATTAGCTGGAACACCATCATAGGGTGACACGGTGGCTCAGTGGTTAGTGCTGCTGCCTTATAGTGCCAGGGATCCAAGTTTGATTCCTGCCTCAGGTGGCTGTCTGTGTAAGGTTTGCACATTCTCCCTGTGTCTGTGTTGGTTTCCTCTGGGTGCTATGGTTTTGTCCCACAATCCAAAGACGTGCAGGTCAGATGAATTGGCCATTCTGAATTGCGCATTGTGTGAGGTGCATTAGTGAGGGGTAAATGTAGGGGAATGGGTCTGGGTGAGTTACCCTTCCGAGGGTCAGTGTGGACTTGTTGGGCCAAAGGGTCTGTTTCCATACTGTAGGTAATCTAATCATTCATTGGTTTTCCCTGATTGTCGTCACTGAAAAGTGTGGAGCTCGAAAAGTACAGCAGATCAGACTCCGAGCATCTGAGGAACAGGAAATGTCAATTCTCCTGCTCCTCAGATGCTGCCTGACCTGCTGTGCTTTTCCAGCTGCACACTTTTCAACTCTGATCTCCAGCATCTGCAGTCCTCACTTTCTCTCTTGCCCTGATTATCCTTAAGAAGGTAGTGGTGAACTGCCTTCTTGTACCACTGCAGCAGAAACCCTTTCACTACATCTACCCTACCAAATCCTTTCATGAAGCCTCTGCCCGATCATCCTTCAATCTCTTTTTGAGAATTAAGAGCCCCTGCCTATTCAATGTTCCCTGATATTGTACATATCGTTTCTGCAATAATCACCTTCTAGTACTCTTTCTCCAGTACCTGCTTCTATATTCTTCTTTATGATGTTTAGAACTGTTACACACAGTTTGGTCTAACCAAGTTTCCGTACAATTTAGAACATTACTGATGTTTCAATGCGCTGCAAATACATTATCTATTGTGATGTGGACTGTATCATTTCTGTTAAGTCCAAAATGCTTCTGTTTTCCCCCACTCTGTTTACTTATGATCTGATGTTCTTATTCCCTGCAGATAATTCTTTGAAAAAATCACTCTAAGTTGTGGGCAGTGTTGAGTATAGCAGTGGCCTCTCTCACAAAGCAAAACATGACACAGCGGGTGGGCGGAAGCTTTAAACAGAAAAACAACCATGCAGCCAAATTTACAATTAGCCATCTACAGTCAAACCTACGAATAATCCTTTTTAGTTAGACCCACACATAATCCTTACTATCATCTTCTCTACAAATCAAGGTAATCAGCACATTTTTAACTAATAGTTGGTGTCTGATTTTATGATACTATCAAATAAGGATGGAAAGTATTTGGAATGCATTGTGGCGTACTTCACTGGCTGTGAAACATGTTGAGACATCCATTATACTTTACAAAACTACACCATACAAGTATGTAGCCAGGCCAACAGGAAAATATGTGGAACTAATTGAACCACTCTTTCACAGGGCTGTGTAAAGATTGCATCTTATTTTACATTTGATTGTGGACTGAACTGAGAAAGAACTGTTGATGACAAGGGACTGAAGAAGTAATTGCTGCACTTATAAAAAGCAAGCTCTCATTATAAGTTATGCTTACACTGTTGCTTTGCAAGCAGTGGGAATAATGTAAATAACTGGAATTACTATACATGAATGCACGAAGCATTAGAAATAAGATGGATGAGCTTGAGGCTCTTTTGGAAATTGGCAGATACGATATTGTGT
>NC_057720.1:20459672-20463419 GCF_004010195.1 Chiloscyllium plagiosum
GCAGGAAACATGTTTCCGCTAATGGGTGAGTCCCGAATCAGAGGACACAGCTTAAAAATACGGGGTAGACCATTTAGGACAGAGCTCAGGAGAAACTTCTTCACTCAGAGAGTGGTGGCTGTGTGGAATGCTCTGCCACAGGGGGCAGTGGAGGCCCACTTTCTGGATTCATTTAAGAAAGAGTTGGATAGAGCTCTCAAAGATAGTGGAATCAAGGGTTATGGAGATAAGGCAGGAACAGGATACTGATTAAGGATGATCAGCCATGATCATATTGAATGGTGGTGCAGTCTCGAAGGGCAGAATAGCCTACTCCTGCACCTATTGTCTATTGTTTAATTGCACGAGGACGTGTGTATAAAATGAGATTCAGCTGGTAACAGGTAGCTGATTGTCTGTTCAATTGTGAGCAATTGTGGATGCCAAAAGTCATCAACCTGACAACAATTCTGCCTTTGGTTCCTGGGTAACTGAACAACTTATGAGTGTGAATGTTACAGTAAGAAGCCATTTCATTTCTGGAAGGGGAGATGGTGTCTCTCTCTCTCTCTCTCTCTCTTTCTCTCTCCAGTAAAATACCTGAAGGTCAAGAAAGCCAGTTTTTCCACCCACATGTTGCGATAGGCGGTCACTTTTAACTAATACACCAGAGATTGTATAATTTATGAACTAGTTACTCTGTGCCTTATATGCAAAAGTTAAAGAACCCAAAGGAATAAACTCAGAATTAGAGGGTTTGGAAAACCAAAAGGAACACCCCTTCAATTCCTAAAGATTAGTACCGTTGCACTGTTTCTCTAGTATATTCTTTTCTCCTCTCTCCATAACACCATTTTTTTCTTGTCTGTCTGTGTCTGTCTGCATATGCTTGTAGGTGGGTTCTGAAGGGGTTAGAGTTTGAATCAGAACATAGTGAGGATTGTAGGTGCTGGAGAGTCAGAGTTGATAAATGTGGTGCTGGAAAAAGCACAACAGATCAGGCAGTTGTATATTCCACATGATCTAAAATTGTTAACCTGATGAAGGGCTTATGCCTGGAATGTCAAGTCTCCTGCTCCTCGGATGCTGCCTGACCTGCTGTGTTCGTTCAGTGCCACACTTTTGACTCTAACCTTGCTAACCAGTGTACCATGAGGAACCTTGTCGAATGCCTTACTGAAGTCCATATAGATCATGTCCACCACTTTGCCCTCATCAATCCTCTTTGTTATTTCTTCAAAAAACTCCATTAAGTTAGTGAGACATGATTTCCCATACATAATGGCATGATGACTATCCCTAATCAGTCCTTGCCTTTCCAAATACATGTAAATCTTGTCCCTTAGGATTCCCTACAACAACTTGCCCACCACCAATGTCAGGCTCACCGGTCTATAGTTCCATAGTTTGTCCTTACCACCTTTCTTAAACAGTGGTACCACGTTAGCCAACCTCCAGTCTTCCGGCACCTCACCTGTGACTATTGATGATACAAATATCTCAGCAAGGGTCCCAGTGATCACTTCCCTAGCTTCCCACAGAGTTCTAGGGTGCACCTGATCAGGTGCTGGGGATTTATCCACCTTTATGTATTTTAAGCTGTCAAGCATCTCTTCTTCTGTAATATAGTCTCAAGGCCTCTGATGGCTGAGAAGCCTCTTCAAGTGAAATGGTTTCTGCTGAAGTGCGTGAGCCTGGGAATGAGGTGGGGTACAAAGCTTTAACAGTCACTGTGTTGGTGTGGACATCCATCCCGTGAGATCACTGGGGCTTCACAGATTGCCTTTCTAAGCCAGCAACTTCAACAAGGCACTTATTTTGTGTTTTTTCATTCATTGTACATCTGTCTGAACAGGCCGGTTTTCATCGCCCATAAACTGGCTGCCCGTTTGAATTCCACACTCTTGCAGGTTACAGCGATTCAGAAACAGATTCCTTTTTAATGAGTTGTGGGTTTCCATTACAATGAGCAAACCAGGCAGTGAATTCCACCCTCTGAGTGATAAAGCTTTTCCTCATACACCTTCTACATTTTCTTCCATTCAACTTAAATTTGAGCGCCAGGTAACTTACTTCTCTACTGGTAGAAAAGGTCTTCCCTGTTCACTCTAACCAAGCCCCTCATTATTAGATTAGATTAGATTCCCTACAGTGTGGAAACAGGCTTTTTGGCCCAACAAGTCCACGCTGACCTTCCGAAGAGTAACCCATTTCCTTCTGCCGCCCTATGATGATGGTGGCTCAGTGGTTAGCACTGCTGCCTCGCAGCACTAGGGACCTGGGTTCAATTCCCGCCCTCGGGCAACTGTCTGTGTGGAGTTTGCACATTCTCCCTGTGTCTGCGTGGGTTTCCTCCGAGTGCTCTGGTTTCCTCCCACAGTCCAAAGATGTGCAGGTTAGGTGAATTGGCCGTGCTAAATTGCCTGTAGTGTTAGGTGGATTAGTCAGGGGTAAATGTAGGGGAATGGGTCTGTGTGGACTTGTTGGGCTGAAGGGCCAGTTTCCACACTGTAGTGAATCTCAAAATAAAAAAAAGTATTTTGCCCATCTCAGTAAGTCACCCCCAGCCTCCTTGGTTTAAAGGAAAACAACCCTAGGCTAGCCCAATCTTTCCTCATAGCTGCAATTTTCAAGCTCTGAACACATTCTTATAAATCTCCTCTGTATTCTCTCTAGAGCAATTATGTCCTTCCTGTAATGTGGTGACCAGTACTATGCACAAACATTCAGCTGTGCCCTAGCCAGTGTCTTCTGCAGTTCCAGCATTATATTTGTATTCAATGAAGGAAAGCATCCCTGTGAATTGAATTCAATACGACTGGTGACAGATGGAATTCATTCTCCACTCAACTAAGCCATCGATATCACCCTGCAGTCCACAATCGTCCCCCTTGCTATCAATTACATGGCCAATTTTCACAGAATCATAGGATTGTCACCATGCAAAGCTGGCATTTCAAGAGTTCTCTGAGCATTTTAACCTAGCGCCAATCTCCTGTCTGTTTTTTGCATCCCAGGAATTACTTCATCCGAAATGAAAAGCTCCCACTTTGTGTTTTCTTTAACAATGTTTAATTCCTCACCTGTCAATGAAACATCATCTTCTATCCCTAAGACCAGGAATGTTCTTGTAAAGCAGTGGTAATATCTCTATCTCTGAACCAGGAGGCCCAAGTTCAAGTCTTACCTGCACCAGAGGTGTCACAATATCTCTGAACTGGTTGATTTGAAAATAGCCATCAATAAGCCCAGAAAAGGATAAACGTCGGTGTAGGGAACACACAATACAGCTGCTTTACCTAGGAAGGCTTTGTTTGCAAAAAGAAGAAATGGAACTAAGATTGCGGAAGTGAACAGAGGTTGGGCCATCGTGCTCTTGAGAATAAGCAAGGTGCCTGGTTTGACAGCACTGATTAGAAAGTACCATAAGAACACCAACAATCCAAAGGATAATGACAATATTCTGTGATGCCGAGGGTCCAAGAAACCAACTAGCCAGCTGAGGTCTCAGGTTAAATTCTTATGCCTCAAGGACATCCGAAGGTCTCTAATCTGTCCATTATTTTCTCTTCATTTTGAACTGAACACTTTCCACCTCTGTACCTGGGATTTTGTGTGTGTGAGTGTGTGTGTGAGTGTGGTGAGGGGTGTGTGTGTGTGTGTGTGTGGTAGGAGTGTGTTGTGTGTGGGGGGGTGAGGGGTGTGTGTGGTGGGTGTGTGTGTGTGAGTGTGTGTGTGTTAGTGTGTGTGTGTGAGTGTGTGTGTGGG